>NC_138895.1:21616502-21749002 GCF_965194825.1 Balaenoptera physalus
GTTTTTTTTTTTTTCATTCTTGGGAATTATTCTTTTCTGTGATTTCGTAGACTAGATTTCATGCATGGTAAAGTATGCATACTTGATTAGTTTTTTTTTTCTTTTATTTACTGCTATGTGGGAACAAAATTATTAGAACAGTTTTAATTGTTATATAGTATATCTAGTTGTTTATGAGGAAAATACAGAAAAGTAAAGACTTAGAATGGTGTTAAACTTTTTAATCCAGTTGTTTGAAATCGTCTTGCTAAGGCCCTGATAAGCTGCCGTTTTCATACTTGCTTAGAACAAACACATTTCTAGGGCATCCTGAACTCCCATGGTCCATCACATAGAGGACAATAGCACAGGCTGGGAAAATGAGCTTTGCTTTGATAAATGAACGTATCTACAGGGACATATGTAGATAAGCAGGTGTACTTGAAAATTGTCGCACTTTAGAAATTGCTATTTATTGACGTTTCCTTCTTGTTTTTCCTGTATTTAAAGGTTTTGTTAGATATGATATAACATCATTATGACTCCACTGATTTTAAATTTATGTAATCTCAGATGAAGATGGAGTTAGCCTTTTCTTCCATCAATCTTTCCTTCCTTTCCTTTTCTTTCTTTTCTTTCTTGTTAGTTTTTCCCTCTCTTTACTTTTCTTCCTCTCTTTCTTCATTCTTTCCTTTCCTAACTTTTTCATAGAGTGCATATTGTTTCCTAAATGTTTCAAATTCTTTTATAATTATAATTACCAAGAGATCATTTACATGCCAATTAATATTCTAACAAAATACTTTTTATCTACATTTTACAAGTTAAATTTAAAAATTTAAATGTAACAAATACGTGGCTTGCCAAGATTAAATTATTTTTAACCTAAAAATATGAAAACAAATATTCTTAAACATCCTATTATTTAGTTCTTTTAATAATGAAAATTATTGTAAATTGCTTTTCTCTGTCACAATTGAGAGTTTCCTGGATTCTAAACTATTGTACTTTTAACTCTTCAGTCATAACTATAATTGTAACTTCTGTTAATATAACTTTTATCAGAATTTCTAATGCTGAAATATTTTTGCATTACATTTTATTATTCAGCAAACATTTTCAAGCATTCAAATAAGGTCATACCAATGTTGTCTTAATTTTCTCTAACTAGAGCCACATGAAGAACAGTAGTGGTAATTTGGCTCAGATTTTGGACTTTAATTTTCATTCCATCTGATAACCTTTTTTTTGTTTTGAAGAAAACACCACAAAACTTTCTTACTCAAGCTCCCTCCATACTGTTGTCCTTACTTTGTCATTCAACCATCAGAAAGTTGCAAAAGAGTCCTCCAGGGCTGTGGCATAGGGCTTTTGTTAAGCTTCTACTCAGTACTTTGGTTGAGAAACACTGGCTACTTTTTGCCGTAAGAAAGTTGAAGGTAGATTTTTTTTGAAGTTGATTAATTGATGTAACTGTAAATCAATATTAGACTAATTGTTTCTTTCATCTGACTATCAGTGTCTTGAAAGTGGCTTGTCTCTTTGAGTTCATTGAATTTGTTTCCTGTCCATACAGTGGTCTTTTACTTTATGCCAAGTACGGTTTTAAGTACGAAGTAATCACACCATGTGTGAGATCGTTAAATGCAGTACATTCTCAGATGAAGAAACTCAGGATTATGCAGCTATTGTACTAATCCGAGGTCTCACAGCAAGTAAGAGCTAGAGATGCTATCTGAATCCAAGTCTAACTCTAAAGCCTGTTCACCCACCTTCGGTTATATACTTTAATAATTATTTATGAAAAGAAAATTTAGTTTTAATATATTCAATTAAATTAACTCTCTACTTTTTTGTAATATTGTATTAATAGATACCTATATAGATGTACATACACGCACATATACATACATACACATACACACCTATATGTATAAATTTTTCTGAAATGTTGAGTAACAAAAGAAAAAAACTCAGGTCATTTTACTTAAAGTGCAGACTGTTGCTTGCTGCTAGCAATGATTATTGTAGAATATTAAATCATAATTCATTCAACTTGAATTATCCCAATAATGATAGAGTTGCTGAAGGAAAGTCCATTGCATTTCCTAGAGCCCACAAGAAAATATTCACATGACTGACTCAGTTGTAATCAAGCAGCAATTTATCTATTAAATCCTTTTATATGGTCAGGATCTTGTAATTGCATCTTTTCTCCTGCAAGATATTTTTATTGAGACTATACATGTACTTCTAGAAGTTATACAGGAAGATTCCGGAAAATTCAATCAATGGTATATTAGCATTGTGACTATGACTGAAGCAATTATTCAGTGGACTGTGTAATGATTTGTTCTTCATATATTTAATAGTAACAGCAATGATAAAAGCTAACATTTATGGAGGGCTTTCTATGTTCCAGGCATTTTCTCAGAGCTTTTTCTTGGAAGAGCTCAAGTAAAAAAATTGATTAGCTCAACCTTCTTGGTAAGTACTCCTATCTTCTGTTTTACAGAGAAGTTAGTGAGTAAACCAAAGTCTCACAGATAGGAAAGAAGAGAAATTTTCTATACACATGGATAGATTAAACCAAAATGAATGTATTCTTAGCAGTTTAAAAAAACACTATTTTCATGATACTATTTCAGTTTCATTTATTTTACTCATCCCTTTAATAAATAAAATATTATTGCTAGATGCTAGAAAACTAGGTAGTAAGGACACATAAACAAAATAGAGAGAAAATTGCTGCTCTCATGAACTTAATATTCTGAGAATAGAAATAGACACTATAAAAATAAGTATATAGTATGTCAGGTGGTGATAAATGCTATGAAGAAACCAGTGTTGAGTAAAAATATAAGAAAATACACTTGGAGGTTGTCTTTCATGTAAGAAGGTCAGGAAAGGAAGTGAGGGAGGTGCTCTGTATCAACGTGAATGGAGCCGAGAACTGAAGGAGGTGAAAGAGAGGCCATGGAGAGATCTAGAGAATAAATAATACACACAGAAGATCAGAGGTCATCCAGTCCTGAAGCGGGATCATATTTTACATATTTGAAGATCAGCAAGGAGGCCTGCAAAGGAGGAGGAGTTGGTAAGAGACTACGTAAGTCAGGATTGAGTCAGTGGCCATCTGTGTGGATACATAGGCCAGCAAATCAGTAGGTCGTTAAGACTGAATTTTACTCTGAATGGCATGTAAGGCCCAGGATCACTTTGATCAGATGAATGTTTTACTTGACTTTTGTTTTAACTGAATTACTCTGTTTTGTGGAGAATGGAGTGTAGAGGAGCAATGGTGTAAACAGGTATAAGTTAGCCTATTTCACTAGTCCAGGCAAGCAATAACAGTCGGCTTGGCCTAAGGTGATATTAGAGGAGGTAGGTAGAAATTTACAGGTGTAAACTTCCCTCTTAACATTGATTTTGCTGCATTGTAGAAGTTTTAGTATGTTGTGTTTCTGTTTTCATTTGTCTCAAGATTTTTAAAATTTCTGTTTTGATTTCATCTTGAACCCATTTGTTGTTCAGGAATATGTTGTGTAATTTCCATTTATTGTTTTTCTTTTTTATAAATTTATTTATTTATTTATTTTTGGCTGCATTGGGTCATCATTGCTGCGTGCAGGTTTTCTCTAGTTGCGGCGAGCAGGGGCTACTCTTCGTTGCAGTGCGTGGGCTTTTCATTGCGGTGGCTTCTCTTGTTGCGGAGCACTGGCTCTAGCCACGTGGGCTTCAGTAGTTGTGGCACGCAGGCTCAGTAGTTGTGGTATGTGGGCTCTAGAGCGCAGACTTAGTAGTTGTGGCGCACAGGCTTAGTTGCTCGGCGGCATGTGGGATCTTCCCAGACCAGGGCTCAAACCCATGTCCCCTGCATACGCAGGCAGATTGTTAACCACTGCACCACCAGGAAAGTCCAACTTCCATTTATTGTTAATTTTCCAGTTTTCCTCCTGTTATTGATTTCTAGTTTTACACTATTATTGTCAGAAAAAAAAATACTTGCTATGATTTCAATCGTTCTAGATTTGTTAAGACTTGTTTAATGGCTTAATATATGATCTATCCTACAGAATGCACCACATGTGCTTGAGAAAGATGTATATTCTGCTACTATTGGGTATAATGTTCTGTTTAAGTCGTTAGGACCATTTGCTTTAAAGTGCAGTTCAAGTCCAATGTTTCCTTGTTGATTGTCTCTGGATATTCTATCCATTGTTGAAAGTAAGGTATTGTAGTTTCCTACTATTATTGTATAGTTGTCTACTTCTCACTTCAGATTTTAGTATTTGCCTAGTACATTTAGGTGCTCCAGTGTTGAGTGTGTATATATTTATTTATTTATTTATTTATTTATTTATTTTTAAATTATTTATTTATTATGTTTATTTTTGGCTGTGTTGGGTCTTCGTTTCTGTGTGAGGGCTTTCTCCAGTTGCGGCGAGTGGGGGCCACTCTTCATCGCGGTGTGCGGGCCTGTCACTATCGCGGCCTCTCTTGCTGCGGAGCAGAGGCTCCAGACGCTCAGGCTCAGTAGTTGTGGCTCACGGACCCAGTTGCTCCGTGGCATGTGGGATCCTCCCAGACCAGGGCTTGAACCCATGTCCCCTGCATTGGCAGGCAGATTCTCAACCACTGCGCCACCAGGGAAGCCCTATATTTATGATTGTTATATCTTCTTGATAAATTGACCCCTTTATAATTATATAATGACCTTCTTTGTCACCTTTATGGTTTTTGACTTAAAATCTATTTTGTGTGTTATAAATGTAGCCACCTCTGCTCTCTTCTGTTTTCCATTTCCATGGAATATGTTTCCTTCCCTTCACTTACTGTTTATATGTGTCCTTAAAGCTGAAGTGGTGCTCTTGTATGTAGCATATAGTTGGGTTTATTTTTACATCCATTCCATCACTTTATGTCTTGACTGGAGAATTTAATATATTTACAATTAAGGTAATTATTGATAGATTAGGACTTACTATTGCCATTTTTTAAATTGTTGTCTGGTTGTACTGCATTCCCTTTCTTCCTCTTTTGCTGCCTTTCTTTGTGATTTGATGATTTTCTCTAGTGATATGTTTTGTTTCCTTTCTTTTTATCTTTTTTTGTGTTTATTATAAGTTTTGCTTTGTGGTTACCATGAGGCTTACATAAAACACCTTATGGTTATAATAATCTACTTTAAGCTGATAGCAACTTAACTTCAATTGTATTAAAAAACTCTACTCTTTTACTACCTGTCTCACATTTTATGTCACCATTTACATTTTTTTCATATTGTATTATAAACAAAGTATTGTAACTATAGTTATTTTTAATATGCTTGCCTTTTAACTTTATACTAGAGTTAAAAGTGATTTATGCAACACCTTTACATTACTAAAGTGTTCTGAATTTGACTACATACTTACTTTTACCAGTGAATTTTATACTTTAATATGTTCTCATGTTACTAATTAGCATACTTTCATTTCAGCTTGGGGAACTCCCTTTAGTATTTCCTGTAAGGCAGGCCTAGTGGAGTTGAACCCCCTCAACTTTAATTTGGAAAGTCTTCATCTCTCCTTCATATCTGAAGGACAGCTTTGTTAGGTAAAGCACTCTTTGTTGGTATTTTTTTCTTTCAGCACTTTGAATGTATCATCATACTCTCTCTTGGCCTCCTAGGTCTTTGCTGAGAATTCTACTGACAGTCTTATGGGTATTCCCTCATATGTGAAAAGGTGCCTTTTTCTTGCTGCTGTCAAAGTTATCTCTGTTCCTTGATTTTCAACAGTTTAATTGTAATGTGTTTTTCAGTGAAGTCCTCTGGATTAAAGCTGTTTGGAGACTTTTGAGCTTTATGTACCTGGTCGTCAATATTCAGTGAGTTTAAGTGAGAAAGTATAGACAATAAGTACACAGCACATTGTTTAAAGACTGTATCAAGGTATATTTTCCATATCATAAAATAGACAATAATTTTGAGTTTTGTTGTAAATGGAAACACCGAATTGGAGAGGTAACTGGAATAGAATATGAAAGGAAGAGAAATTTAAAAAATTAATTCATTTATGTTTACCATAAGCTATTTCAGTATGTGTATATGATGACAGGAATGATCCAAGTCATGTATACAGAAACAAACAAAAAAAATGCCAGTCTGGTATGAGCTAGAGAGGGTAGTATCCAGGTAGAAGTTGAGAGGTTAACCTTACCTAGAAGGAAGGACAATATATCCCTTAAAACAGGAAAAAAAAAAGCATATGTAGGTAGAGATACAGGTAAGTTGATAGATTTGATGGTGGAGCTTCTGTAAAATCTCTAATGATTGGTTCCATTTTCTCAGTGAAGTCAGAGGAAAGATCATTAACTAAAAGTATGTATGTCTGTGTGTGGATGGGGAAGGGTATCTGGAAATTTTACTAGAATGGAAAAGATATGAAATAGACCCTGGGAGATTGAACTGACTAATAAAATGATTATTGGGCAGCACTAAAGGCCTATCTGAAGTTAAAAGTCAAAAATTTAAAATAAGGTTAATCATCAAATTTGGACATTCTCTTTAATCATAATTGAAGGTACAGATATAGGTTCAGAGTAGGACATGAACTGGATTTAACCAGATGTTAATCCAGGTATGGCTTTGCCCAGGGAGTACTCCAGAGTGGGGGTGGATCACTGAAATCAAGAATGTCTCTTAAGGAATGATTATCATGAAGTACAATGGAATATAAGCTGAGTAAGAGGGGATGGACATCCTGAAGCAGAGAAGGAATAATGAAAAGTTAAAGCTTAACGGTCAATAGCTTAGAAGTACTGATGAGGTAAAATCATTTTAAACAGGTGTTTTATATATGGTAAAAGGCTACTTGTTGGCTTTTAGTTCAACCTTAGAAAATATGTCTTCCAGTTACCTAGAGAATTTCTTTTTTCTAATGTATGTAAATCAAATTGATTTCAGTGATTGCTCTTAAATACTGATTTTTGCCTGCAGCATAAATCCTATTTCTATGTGATTTTTTAGTGAATAGGGATACTTAGGTTGTATGTGAGGACCCAGTAATTTTTATAATTAGGTAACATGCAACTTATTGTAATTATTTGCAATTATTATTAGTGTTGAGTAGTATATTCAAAATTTATGCGGCAGAAACTTTTAGCTTGAATGAATTAAAGCTTTTGGATTTGAAAACCTGTCTGTTTCTTAATATAATCAGATATGTGAGTCTCTATAAACTTTCTTTGCTTTCAAAGGCAAACATAACTAATAATTTCTCTAAAGGTCTCGAATCATTCCAACATCTGTTCTTGGTTTACTATAAAAACCATGTCTCTGATCTCATGTGTTGAACTACTGTATGTTTGCCACTGTCTATTTCCTGTGAAAAAATACATTGAACAATAATAGCTTTTGTTCCTAACGCTCCAACTACTAAAACAGCTGAACAAATAATATCCATGCTTTCATTTGGAATAATTTATTCCATGTACATGTTTATGCAGAGTCATTTGGCTTATTGGATGTTTCATCATTTAAAAATCAAATCTCAGAATTTTAGACTACTGAAAACTCTTGTCTAATAGTTTCCTCATGCTTATAGTAATTCTCTTAACAGCATTTCCTTCCTAATTCATCATCTTATTTTGTGTATAGTTTGTTTTTTATGAGTAGAAGTGGTTAAAAATCTCCTTTATTAACAAAGTTAGTGAAAATTTCCATTCAAGGCCACACATTTTGCAAATAACATTAAAAGATTAAATAATTTTGCATATTAACCTTAAAAATAACTCTATTTGCTCTTTTGTTACCTAAAGAAATAATAACTATAGATTTGTAATGATATAAATTTTAATACATTTGTCTTAGCTCAACACACTCCAGATGACTTAATGATAGGCTGAGCAACACAGAGCAAGCCTAACTTCCATTCCACTAAGTATCTTATTACAGAAACATTACTAGCCCAGACATGGAGTAAGTCATGCACTGATTAAATAAGACAAATAAAAACACCATTTAAAAGGAAGGAAAATAAGTTACTTAAAAATCAGTCTTAAATCATTGGCAGTGGCAACAGTTTGGAATTTTTTTTTTTTAAGCATACAAAACTCTTCTATTTTTAAACATTTAGGAATTATAGTTTCGAATTTGGTCACCACCACATCCCATTGAAAACCAAAAACTGCAGTCATTCAACTATCCAGTTGACCCACTGTCTAATAACAGACTATCTAGAAAGCTCAGGGCATCTGTTTTCAATTTAAATTCGGACCTTACAACCTATGAATAAAGGGATATGAGTAAAGTGATAAACCTGTGAGTAAACTGTCAAATTTAAGGTTTGAATTTGTATACCAGCATTTGAGAGGTTAACACTTCATCACAATTCAGCTACTTTAAGGAATAACCTGTTTCTTGGTAGTAGTATATCTTAATTCAGGAAATAATGAAACTATGGCTGTATGAGTTTGTTAGCGTTGCTGTAACAAAGTGCCACAAACTGAGTGGCTCAGAACAACACAAATTTATTATCTCACAGTACTGGAGACCAAAAGTCCAAAAGTCAAGGTGTTGACTGGGCCATCCTCCCTCTGGAGGCAGTAGGGAAGAATCTGTTCTAGGTCTCTCTCCTAACTTCTGGTGGTTATCTGGATTGTGACAACATAATTTCAATTTTCACATGACGTTCTCCTTTTGTGCATATCTCTCACTGTGTCCAAAATTTCCCCTTTTTATAATAACACCAGCCATATTAGATTAGGGCTCACCTTAATGACCTCATTTTAACTTAATTACCTCTGTAAAGACTCTCCAAAAAAAGTCACGTAATGAGGTACTAGGATTTAGGACTCCAACATATCTTTTTCGGGGGACATAATTTAATGCATAAAAATGGCTTTTTATTTTGGCAGCTAGTTTTGTCATAGGTGTGACCTAGATACACTTTACAACTCAATTGTTTTCTCAACAATGTTACACTCAAAACTTTATATGTTATATATTTACGATTAGTAATAATTTAATAGTCTAATCATTGTTACTTAAAATCGTATACAAAAGTATTACAATTATAATATGTCTTTGAGAAATAATTTAGTATCTATTTCACAAATTTAGATCAGCTTACCTTTGGAGCTCTCACTGGATATCTCACTCTTCCTTCATCCTTGAGATATAGACAGAATGTTTCCTTCAACTTACCATGAATCTCTCTTTGCGCCCACTATTCTTCCTTAGTGGTGAGCATGGCTCCAGTTATTTCTGGCAGCATGACATCAAAAACTCTTGTAACTCCATACAGGCAATTTCTGACGGCTTCTCTATTAGTGCGCAGTTAATTTAATTTTCTTTATGACTTGTCAAAAGACTACATAAGAAGGGATCTCAAATATTCAACGTAGATTCATAATGTCACTGTGTCTCCTTCCCACTAGTTTTGCTACAATCAGAAGTTGATTTTATAGATGCATTACTACCTCATTGTAAGGTAATCTTTTACAGCAAAGAGGACTAATTTATAGATTGTATTCAATTAATTTTAAAATGTTTACTTGTTACCAATTTCTTTGAAATCCATCTAATTGTTAATTTCATTTAGGCACAGCTTCCTGCTAATCAATGGCTTCCTTTTTATGTTCCTTTTCAAGAACAAATCTTGGAGAAAAAAACTGAAAAGAACTAAGTAGGATTTAAGACCTCAAGTCTGCAGTAAGATAGTTTCTATATTTATAGGGTTGGGTAGTTGCAAGAACCCCTAAGACATTCTGACTTTGTGTCAAAGTCTGACATTGTGTGAAAGCTCCTCATATTATAAACACAAATGGAATATGCTGCATGTTACATTTTCTGAACCACACTAAAGACTAAACTAATGGTAACTACAACCTATGATCTACAAATTGTGTTAAGTTTGTTTACATGCTTTATACTTACTTTTAATTCTTATCAACTAACAGGTAGATATTTGTATTCTAATTTTACAGATGAAGAAACATGGACCTGATGTCATTAAATATTTGTTGAAGGAATACGTAGGTAAGAAATGGGGAGAACAGATTTTGAAGCCAAATCTGCTCACTCTAACCGATTCACATGCTGCCTTGAAAGTAGAACTTTCCAACAGTTGGACCTGCTTAGTAGTATAAGATTCTGCCTCAGGATGTAATAATTCCTATGTTCCAGATTCACTAGAAACACAAAATAAAACAAAACAAAATAGAATAAACCAAAAATATATATATAATAAGGACTCTTGTGGTCTTCTGCTGGAGATATCATGACGCTGTACAATGTAAGAGAATGAAATTTTAAAATTTTTGCTAATGCACTGGGATATTTACTTTTCTTTTTCATCCTATTTATTTCTATTTTATTCTGGTCTAGGCTATCTAATTTTTAAAAATTCTGGTCACAATTCATTAAATGTGTTTCAAAAATCACTAATGGGTGAAAAGTTTGAAAATCATGCAATTAAGTGATATTTCCCTCTGAGAACCTTTGATTTTTGTGACACACACATGGACACACATACACACATTTTTTGTACTTTTGGACTGGGAACACTGATGCTCACCTGGTAATTCATTAGCCAGTGTTGCATGTTTGCTATTGTGTCTCCTTATTTCTGCATCTTAATTCAAAATGGTCTGGGATGATGAGGTTAGAACTGTTTCCCTGGTATGCAAGCTCCCTTTCATGGGCATGGGGGATTCCAAGGTCTAACTAGGGTCTTCAGAAGCATATGATGGGGGAACTGAATTCAGTTTCTCTCATTTCCTGTCTTATACATAGTTAATTCATTCATTATTTAAATATTCATTGAACACTTAGTACGTGCAAGGTGCTGTGTTAGGCACTGAAATTTCAACAGGAAATTAATGCAGACATGAACTCTTCTCTCACTGAGATTATAATCTAGGTTTATAATCTTTCACACATAATCACACAAAGATACAGAATTGCAACTTTTTGTGACATATTTCAAAGAGATTCTCTTGCTTAGAAAATCCCTCTTCCTATTGCTTTACCCCCTCTCCCCCTCCTTCCCCAGTAAATATAGGGAATAAAACAATGTTTAGTAGGTAAATCTAGAAATGTCACCAAAAATAGCTCTCTGAAAAAAATGTGCCCTACCCCCTTCCTCGGTCCTGTCACATACAAATAGCATATTATACTGTCATTGGGGGAGGGGGGTGAAGGAGGAAAGAAAGAAGGAAAGGTAACTGCCTGTCTCAATTCCTGACAATTGATTTCTAAATGCAGATTTGGAATACAGTTCATTTGAATTTGAAGGTTTCCTGCAAAGCAGTTTTGCAAAGCATAATAACAGCGACCAAATTTTCAGCAAATTTGATTTATTTCATACATTGATTTTGTCATAAAAAGCCAGACATCTGCAGCTTTACTTTTCCTGAGGCAGGTAGAGTGATGTAGATTCACAGGACAAAACAGATTTGCTACTTTTGTTCTTTTCTTTGAACTGATTATTCCCTATTAAAATAGATTCTCCTCTGAGTTTCAGTCAACCTTCCAGTCAGGGATGGTTTTCCTGAACAGTATTGGCAGGAAGCTCTGACTCTGATTTGGATTTTGAGAGTTAGTGTCAGGTTGAGTTAAGGAGTTGATTAAATTATTTCATTTCATTTCTAAGGTACCATTTTTAAATGTCAAATCATTGTTAGATGCTAAACCTTTCATTGTATTTTAAAAGTGTACTTCAGCTTACTTTTAAAGAAAAAAATACTCCCCAAAATATTGGATCAATAGAGCCTAAATGACGGACATTTATGCAGTTACATTCAGTTGTCTGAAAAATGAAACCTACATTATAGCTGTTGTTTGAAATCTTCCAACCTTCATACGTGGTTACTAGTATCCTTCTCAGTGAGTGCCATACATAGCCCTCTAGTGATTCTGATTTCCACTGGAAAATTCTCAGAAAGAATCCTTATAATGAACAACGCATTTAGTCTTGGAGGCATAGATATTTTTTAAGTTAAAAATTAGCCAAACAATCACATTTAATAAATTACTCTCTATACAACACCTTGCCTAAACTTACATATAATTTAATGTAAACTTTATGTTATGTTAATGCATTTCTAATTGGGCAATAGTTTGGTTACATGGTTTCTTTTTTATTTCATCAAATGTCTTCCAAATGATAGATTGCAAAATAGAAGACTGAGTAAGGGCTAAAGCAAGATGCTTGATTAAACATTTGCATAAGAATAATATAGAAGCACCAATGGCAAACAGATGAAGCATTATATTGGACTGTTATAACAAGAGTATATAATATTAAACTATGTATCAGTTCTTCTTCTCTTAGTGTTAATCTTATATGAACATAATATAGGGTAAGGTTTTAGAGCTAAAAGCTTAGGCTTTGGGGATAACCAGACTCTGTTTTCTCACATTAGTTACATGCCCTTGGGCACATTATTCAACTTCTCTAAGCCCAGATTTCTCCGCTTACAAAATCTAGATAATATGGCAAGAACTGAAAATGGCACTAAATTAAATAATTTATTTAGGGTGCCTTGTAGTAACCAACAAATAGTGGTTCTTTTCCACGCTCCTCTAGATCATTCATAATTCACTTCTCAATTTAATCCGAATATAGAGGGCCTGGAAAAGCATTTTCAGTAGTACTAATTATCACTGCCCATCCTTCAAGTTCTATGAGTTGTGAAAATAGACTGCTTTTCCAATTTTTATTTTTGCTAGTGCTTGTACCCAAAGAGCTCTAAATATCTAATAGGTGTCTTATTCTTGAAGCCACCTCCATCTCCCCAGTGTCCAGTGCTACCCAGCACCCTCCAGGAATGATGTATTGCTTGAGCTTGTATTTCAGCAAGTTCTTATAACATTTTTCTGACTGCCCTGCTTCCTTTGGCTTCAGCTTGCTCTCCAAATCTTGTTAGGTATTCTTCTGTCATCAATTTTCTTCATAAATCTAGCTCAGTGGACCTATTTTATATCAAGTAATGTTTAAACACTAGTAGAGTGATTGTGTTATAAGATTCATTAATCTTACCATTTGATATTAATAAATGCCTCTAGGGTATTAGTTTTTGTTTGGTAGGTTTTTTTTTTTCCTTGAAAGAGTTAGCACCATCCTGGATTTGGGTATCTATAGAGTCTAGCTTGACTATCCAGTGGTGGTGAAGAAAGAAAATTGGACACTAAAGATTTTGGTTCATTGGATGCACTGTTTATTGAAAATTCTTTAAAAATCTAAGTGACATTCCCGGTAGGTCAAACACTTAATTAGCAAAGAGAATTGATTGATGCCACTTTTGTAAAGTGTTAGTTTGGCACAGAGAATAAGAGCTCATTGACCCTCATCATATTTTCAATATCTAAGTTACTTGCTTGTCTTCCTGATTTTCTTCATCCAACAGGGCCTCATTCAGATTTCCTGCTGAGATTGCAAAATTTGTTTACTGTATTTACTCCCTTACTATTTAAAAAATGTCAAATTGTGGAGGGTTTTATTATATGTTCTTTTCAACAATTATGCTAGGGATCACAATAACCTCCATGTATGTAATTACATTGTTTAAGGCAAAGTAAACTATTCTACAATTATAGACATGAAAGACACAGAAAATGTTTTAAATTTCAGAAATATTCATGAACCAAAATCCAGTAATCTAATTTCTGAAATTTTTATTTTAGGGAATCACTAAAAATTAATAAATATTTCACTCAAAATTTATTGCAGCATTATTTTTACTGATGACAAGTTGAAACCAATCAAGATGACGCATGCATATAAAACTGGAGAAAATAATAGAAAAATTTTAAAAGTCTGATTTTTCTGTGTGGTTATATTTTCTTTTTCGTTCTCTATTATATTTGATATTATCCAATTTTTTTTTAAGGTAAAGCTTGTGTGTGTGTGTGTGTGTGTGTGTTTGTGTGTGTGTGTGTGCCAGAGAGAGAGACGCTCTTACATCAATTTTTCTGGAAATCAATACTTACTTCCAACACAAATTCAACAGTGCCATCATTTATATATATGGTAACTAAAATTTAGTTCTAAAAATAAGCCCTGATATTTAAGTGTTTATCTTTGTTAAGTTTTATTTTAAAATACCAGACATCTCTGAAAATAGTGAAGGTTAGAACTGACCAAAATGATTAAGCAAGTTTAAATTTATCCTCATGGTAGAATTCAGCAAATATACCCTCAAAGTAATGGAATACACTTGACTCTCCTCAGGACTGATTACGTCTTCATCATGTAGCTACACAATGTAAACATTATGGAGACTGTAATGATATAAAATGTCCAAGCATTCCAGAACAATAACAAAGCAACTGATATGTTACTTTTCTATAAAATCTTAAATTGCCATAACAATATTAATACCTATGAAATTTGAATAGAAAGGTAAAATTTACTGAAATTGCAGTTGTCTCCTTTTACCAGCAGATCATTACTATCTACTACTACTATTACTATAGTAAAGTAATAACTTTCGTTAAAAAATACATTTTATTTTCCTTGGCTGTTGTTTGAAATAAGTCTTACTGAAATTCTGTGCAATTATATTCCTTGCCACATTGAGGCATATACATTTTTGAGGCAGTTAGCAACATTGAGAAATTGAACCCAAGGTTTTGCATTTTCACTACTTAATGGGAAAATTTTGTCATTTTTGAACTCAGTTGGATATAAACAAATCCAACTCCTTATTTGTACCACTGATACTCTTACAAAATAAATATCATTACAGTAAAATTAAAAGAAAAAACACAATCTTGTGCTCACTGGGCATTTGCTGTTTATGAATATTACTTTAAATGAGTGGGCCATTATTTGCAACATTAATTATTTTAATACTGAGATTTTCTTCATAAATTATATGTTTGTAATAGAATATCACTGACAGAGCATCAATCTTTCTATTTTTCCTTTTGTACAAATGAAAACCATAATCTGTACAGAGACCAGATTCTACCCAAAGTGCAAAATCCCACTTTACATTCAGAACATATAATTGAGATGAAATGGTATCTGGATTAGTATTAGCAATGGATAGCAAAGTCCATAAGTTAGCAATAATTATGTTTCCTTTGGATGATTTTAAGGCATGGTTTGATAATGCAAAGTTAGAAAAGATAATCTCATTCAACTAACTATAAGCTCTTTTCTAAACTCAGAGAGCCAAAATTTTGAAAATTGCCCTAAAATGCCCTATTTTTCTTACCAATTTAATGGATAAATCAGTATATTACCTAAATCATTGAGAACTTCATATTTGCTGATTGCTTTATATATATATATATATCACCTAACCTTCCCAATAATAATATGGGTGGTCACTATAACCTCAGCTGACATATAAGGAACTGAAGCTTTAAGGCAATACATAACATATGCAAGATCACTCTGTTAATAAATGATAGCACCAGTCAGATTGGATTCCAGTTATATCTGACTCCAGAACTGATGCTTTGTGTGATTATGTTGTTGTACAGCAGAACAATATATATCTAGGAGTCTAAACATGCAAAATAGCTCAACAATAGAATAATTCAGAAGCTGAGTTTTAAATGGCTAATCAATATTTTAAAAAACATACCATTGTAATGTACAAATAATAAATAGTGTATCATGAAAGCGTGACACACATGATGCAGATCAAGGAGATGGTGGTGTTGAACAAGTACAAGCCACAAGATGGAGAAGACAAGGGTTGCACTGCAAGTGGCAGATTAAAATATATTTACTGGTTGTCATTTTGAGTTGTGAAAAATCTCAAATATAATGGAAGGAATTAATAACATGAAGGATATTTACTACTGAGCAGAAAACACTGTGGATTTGCAGACTGAGGGGACAATTTGCAAAGGAACGACATCACAAGGCACTCAAATGACTCCAGTGGACAGTTTCAGAAGAGCTTTGACATCTTTATTTTCTCATAATAAGTCACTTTAATATACTCCTATCTGCTGGTCAAAAAGATTCTCAGACATTAAAAATGACTCACTTTTTTATGATTATAAAGCCTTTTCTGGCATTTTTAAGGAGATGAGAGTGAGTTGCAAACTGATTTTCTGTGACAGAATCCACAAGTAAAGTGTGCTGATTAAATTTAAATAATATATAAGTTTAAAAAACTTATATTTTCCTATTTCCTATTTTGATTGATATAATATGCTTTCTGAAGTCATCAAGTATTTTATAAAATATTTAGAGACTTTTAAATATTTTATACATTATATATTTACATTAAATGTATATTTCATATTTAGTTTAAATCAAATGTGTTTAGTTTTTTACCATACCTAATGGCCCAGTATGCTAAAATGCCTTTTCCTTTTTGGTATTACAATATTCAAACATAAATATTATTAATCCAGAACAGGTCAGTGCCTAGCCAATCCAGAGACATGATCTATTGTGCATCTTTCTGCCATCAGTCAGTGATGGTTATTTGCATAAAAGCGTTCTGTTTTCTAGCCGTTTTTGCCTACCTGAGACAAAGTGTGCAGCAGAGGGCTGCACATAAACCAGGCTAAATCAGAAGTGTTTGATTCATTCAGTTTCCCTACTGATCAGCTTTACACTTACGTGACTAGGTAAGAAGACCACATCCATTCAAAGAAGGCTGTCTCTTGGTGATGGTGGTAGTCAACCTAACATTGGAAGACAATAAGCAGGAGATGAAAACAAGTTTTGTTTTTTTAGGGTGGAGATTACAGGTAACACACTTTTTTCTTGTCATAATGTTTTCTTTAATATTAGTATTACATTGTTTTTGTAATTCAGATTTAATGTACTCTGCAGCCCTGCCATCACGCTGCCAGATCCCCTACAAGCTCCCAACATCTGTTTTATTCTGAATGCATTGCTAACCCTGAAACTCAAGATCTCTGCAAGCAGGGCTCTTTTATGCCAATGACCACTCACTCTACATTGCTCATATTTGCAAAGCACCAATAAGATTTGACTGACCAAGAATATCTCTTCCAGCTCTTTCAAATTTCTAAGGCTGATTCAAATAGTATTTCCTGGGAGAATTACACATCAATCAACACATATTTAGTATACATTCTAAACAAGACCTATGTAAATATTGTAACTCATTAACAGTATCACAGGCCATAAATTAGGCAGCTATCGCAAGATAAGGGCAAGGCCAGGAGGTAATGGGGCATAGGACATTAATCAGAAATATAAGCCCTACATGAGAATAGGACAGGCCAAGTTGTTCATGATGGAGTGGAGTTCTGGGTAATGTGGATAACAGTTGGACAACTGTGGAGGAAAACAAAGAAAAGTTTGCCTGTGATACTATGTTGACAATAATAATAGCTGCATTACATGGAGTTTTGGCTATAAGCTGAATCTGCTTCTGCCAGACACATTATTTTATAAACATTATTTTTAATTTTCACAAGTAAGGATACATATCTTCATTTTATAGATGAGGACACCAAGATGTATAGACTGTAAGTGTTCCTTAAAGCCACACAGCTAATAAATGGTTCAGCCAGGATATGTCTGAGTGCCCCCTACTTGTTGGTACTTATTATTCATTTGTTCATTACCGTAAGTTGAAATTTTCATGGAGATTTTCTTTGTAGGTGATTTTTGATTCCTTTAGGTAATGTTTAGGTCAAGCCTCCATCTACGGGCCCTAGTGCTTCCAACCCTGGAAAATCAGTTAAGCTCTGAAGTCATAATTCCTATGATAAAGAATTTCATTGCTCATCACTTACTCATTATTTTTCCATTATATCCAAGAGGGAAATTCAACTAACAAATATGATCCAAATTACTGAAACCCCATGTCCTGAATATATGCCTTTACTCTTTTATTGTGAAGTTGAGATAATTCATTTTCTAATTCCATCCTTTCCATGTTCCATTTCTCACATCCATGCATTCCTTATGATATTTTTAAAGTATAAGGAGAATAAAGAGAATGAAACATTGGAGGGAAAAAAAGTAGGCTGCTATTCCTCCTTAGTATGTATTGTCCTTTATTCTTTCCTTTCTCTTGTCTCATATGAATGGCTTTATTGGGAAAATCTTAACACATACTTTCCCTTCTTCCTTTCATTTTATCATGTTTCTTTCTCCAAAATCCCATATAATTTAAACACTACCTAACTTTCTCACTTAGCTTTCCAGAAGTTTACAAGCCCGAAGGCCCAAGAAGAAGTCCCATGTGAGATCATGAAAATATATTTACATGTGAAAACATATGTGATTTACAAATCATTAATAGATATGAGTTTAGTAGTAAGAATTCTTACTAATACAGATATCTGGGGAACACAGGACCTCTAGTTGCTGCATAGCTATTTCCCAATAGATTTTATGTTGAATAGGAATTCCTCCTTGCCCTGTCAGGTCATATCACCTACACAGACTACTTGGCAGTGAATGATATGTGAGCTTGGCTGTGTTAATGGGAGAAGAACATTCCTGGTTCTCATTCAAGATCATAGAGTTATGCCATTAAAAAATACTATCTTCCCTCTCTGTCTCTGTAATACCAAAAAGCAGAATATGGTCACATTTTAAGAAAAATATTCAAAAAATTAAGAAACTCCCACTTTCATAGCATTTAAGACTGAATGATTATTCAAAATACCACACTTCAGTATTTTGTAAATAAGGACACTCACCAAGTAAAATCTATTTGGCAAATTTTTCTTAGGAGGTAAATATAATCCCTTCATGATTATTAAAACCATGGCATTGTTAATGTTTTTGATAGCACAGACCTAAATGAACACATAGATGAATCCATTATTTTAAATGGCAGTATTTTCAATTCTTAAGCAATTAACAATAGTTCATTTAAAAAGAATGCCTTTAGGAACAATATTTTTAAGCATCTCCCTTTTCTTTTTTTCTTTCTTTTGAAAAAGAGATGCACTTTGATAAGCTGTTTAAACATATTATGCATTATTAAAACTTAACATTATATGCTTGACAGATAGCATATAGTTTTCTCTAGGGCTTTATTGCAGTCTGTGAAACTCATTAGTTGTGATTTCATTGCCAGTGGCAAAACACAGAATGTTCTATAAATTAAAACATTTGGCTATGGCTATGGGAAATTCTCCATGATAAACAGGGGTTGGGGATGGGAGTGGGAATCAAACCTCACTGTTTTCATCCAAAAAAGAAAAAAATTCAGTGTGTGCTGAATTTGTGCTCCAGGTTTGTTTATCTCAGAGATTGAACATTCTAAACAATGTGGGAATTGCAGTAATTTTAGAACCAGTGTAGATAAATTTACAAGTTAAATCACAATGTTTACAAAAGAATATATAGAGCAGTACACCTTACTTGTACCAGATGCTGGTAATCCGGACAGTGGGCTATCAATTAAAGTGGACAATATCTTGGCCATTCTTCATGTTGACTCCATTTAGCCAGATTATTTTTTTTTTAGGTTAATGTTTTTTAATAGCATGCTATTTCCTGTCATCACCAACTTTTACTATCTCTTCAGTTTCCATTCTATATTTAATTCAATTATTTTATTGGAATTGACAAATATATATTCCACCATTGACCCATGTAGATCCAGCCAACGTGTCCTGAAGTAAATACTTTTCTGCCCATAATAGTATAGGTGGTTGATTTCATACTCATTTGTATGACATTAATATAAAATTCAACTTAGGTACACATTTCTATGACTTTAAACATATATAGATACCATTAATGTAACTCACAGCTTTACATAGGGTAAAATGATCAAGATTATGTAAGTGCAAACGAATTACTACCAACGCATAAATAACGGGGACACTTTCAAATGAATTACTGATACTTAATTAGTTAAACATGTCAAATAATTACAGAATAATCACAGCTCTCATCAGCAACTGTGATAAACTGATAAAATTTGATTTAATAGAACATGTATAAATTTGCACTTGGTTGAAACATCTGCAAACTGGCAAACAGTTTTAGCGCATTGGGCTAGAGGCATTTCTGCAATCACTGTGACTGTATTCCTTGCTCCTCCACAACCTGAAACCTTCTTCTTTTTGTTTATCCCCTTCCTCTTTCCTGCCTTTTCTCTTCTTTTTGTTTCTTTACTATCCCCCACCTCGTCTTTATTACAGTTTTAAATAGTGTATGTATAATCCATGTTACTCTACCGTTAAACTGTGTGAGTCTAGAGCACTTACATATTTGAATGTATTTTTTGTAAGCCTAGAAATGTACATGCACCTAATTTGTTTACCAAATTCTATATTAAACACACATAGTGCCTAGTTTTGATAAAATAATTGACAATGGATTGCCTTCAATTACATTATTCGTTTTTTCAGATTGTAAAAAATTCAAAGTGTTTGCTGGTTTCCTTACTTGCTATAGAGTTAGTCCTCATGCAGTTCACATCCTCTGTGATCTCTTTCCAAACTAAAGCCATAAATATGCCTTCCTTGGCCTGAATTCACTCGCCAGAAACTATTTTAAAATCATAGTGTCTTATATGTTGGAAAATATATACACCTACATATTCACTCCAACCAATCTTAAGCTTTTCTCTAGCTATAGGAGGGGTGAAAACTAAAACAAAAGAAATTTGGGTAATTCAGTAATTTGGTTTTGTTCATACATTGAGTTGCATTGTTTGAAATTGTGGGGGTAGGTATGATAAAAATTTTCAGTTTATGTGATGCTTGCTGTTTATAAAGAGCTTGAAAATATATTTACCTCACTAGACTGGAAAAATGAAGGCAGAAAATATGTCTACTTATTTTTTACTCATGTATTGCTAAATAATATTCTTTGCATAAAGCTTTTCTAACACACATCAGTTTTACAAAAGGATCATCAATTGTAAAAATAATTTTATTTTATCAGAAGTATTGTGGTGCTTTGGGGGAATCAGTAGATTCCTAATAAATCTATAAGAGTAAAAATATTGGAATAAATAAAGGAAAAATGAGGAGCAAAGTATAAGAGCATGGAAGAAACACCATGTGAAGAGACAGTAGTTTCTGTTATTCTCAATTGGTATTTTGATTGCACATTAAATTGTTTGTTTGTAGATGATATTAAAGTTCATTAGTTCTAGCTTCCTAATGTTAACAGATGAGACAACTAAACCTCAGAGAGGTTAAATATTTTCTTCCTTTTAACTAGCTGTCTATGACCTATTTAACTAGTTTTTAAGCTAGTTGTGAGGGTCATGCCCAGAGGATTTCATACAAACCACCTCAGTGGGCTTTCTACTGAAAGCTGCTATCAGTCAGAGTGTATACAGAAGGACTATAGTAAAGTGGAATCAACAATGAATTTAAATTGAAGACCTTAGACTAACACTACCTTCTTAGCCATTTACTAGCAAGTAACTCAGTTCTGCTAAGCTTCAGTTTCTACATCTATAAAATTAGAATTGTTCTATCTATCCCAGAATGTTAGAGCAGATACAGTCATCAAATTATATCCTTCTAACCTCTCTACAGTGGTCTGTGGGGTCATAGGTGATCTAGGTGCTATCCAGTTCTCCAGTTTCATATTATACTACCTGAATTCAGCTTAACTGGCTCCCTTTATATTGCTTACACATATCCAATTATTTTCTATCTAAGCACCTATAAACTTACATTTTTCTCTGCTTGAATCTTGTTTTATTCTCGGTGCATAGCTGACTTCACGTCTGGGGTTAATTTCTTAGCTCTGTGCTTAAATTTTCTCTCCTCAGAGGACCCTTCCTTTTCCACACTGCATGTGGCCATGCTTCATCTTTCAACAAATATTGAGTGCCTGCTATGGACCGAATGTTTGTATCTCCTGAAAAATTCATTTGTAGAAGTCTTTAAGAGGTAATTAGGTCATGAGGATGGCGCCCCCATGATGGGATTAGTGGCTTTATTTTAAAAAACTGAAGAAAAAGAAAGAAAGAAAAGAGAGCTAGTTCTCTCTCTCTCAGCCACCTGAGCATATAGTGAGAAGGTGGCTGTATACAAACCTAATAGCAGGTCCTCATCAGAGCCAGGATGTGCTGGCATCTTGATTTCAAAACTTTCCGGCCTCCAGGACTGTGAAAAATAAATATTTGTTGTATTTTGTTATAGCAACTCAAGCTGACTAATACAGTGCCCATGAACCTAGTCCTGGACAGTTACTCTATATCACATCACTAAGCTATTTTTCCATAGTACTTAAGATAATTTTTATTTATTTATTTATTTATCCTGTCAATCTGCAAGGTTTTAATCTTCAAGGATTTTTTTGGTCTTATTCATAGAAATGTCCACAGGGCTAAACCTCATGTCTGGCATATAATAAATGTTCAAGATATATATTGAATGAATAAATGATTTCACAAATACTTTTTGAGAAACATTTGTGTCAGTCATTGATAATTGCTAGGCACACATTTCTTGTCATCAAGATTGAAAGGAAACAAATATGTAAGAATTTATTCATTCAACAAATACTTTTTAAACATCAAACAAGTGTGTATGCTAGATGGCAGGAATACAGTTGTGAATAAACATAACTCCAGGCACACGGAACTGACATAAAGGAGGAAATAATTAAAAGTTATGCAAGTATACACTTAAAAATGGATAAGATGATAAATTGTATTTGATAAGTTTGAACCACAATTAAAAATAAAATAATAAAAATGTTATAAGGTTAAATAATTCTATTTGAGATATGTTCCGTGAAGGAAAAGCACAGGGGTATATGAAAATGCATAACGGGAGGACTTGATCTGCTGTTGGGAAGAGGAAAGGTCAAGGAGAGTCTATTGAAGAGTAACTGTTGAATTGAGAACTAAAGAATACACAGTGATTATCTAACTGAAGAGATGCATGAAAGTCCTAGGCACATGTCATAACTTAAGTTGTTGAAATGAGGGCTGAGCAAAGGCCAAAGTAGCAGTAGCAGAGATGGGAAGGTGAAGAGCAGCGTGAGTCGAGTCTGAAGGTGTCATTGGTGATGGTGTCCTATAGTGCTGCCATGGAGGAAACCCTGGGTCTCCCTGGAACTACGCAAAGGCAGTGAATTCAATTTTGGGGGCAGGACAATTTTCTGAAGGAAGACTTATCATGGTGAAACAGAGTAAGCAGAGTTCAGCAGCATGAGTATGATGGTAGATGCAGAGATGGGGGAGCAGTGTGAGGCTCTTTGAGCTTGTGCAAAGCTAGAGATACTTCTATTATTAATAATGGACCCCTTTGGAAAGTCTAATGTGTACACCCTGCTTCTCTCTTTCATCATATGTTGGCGCATCCAGTCCAAATAGTTTCCCTTCTTTCCCATTCTAATAACAGAATTATTCCAACAAGTAGAAGAGGAGTTTGTTTGGTTTCTCTTTAATTTTTTTTAAATCTTTTTTTCTCTGAGAAAGACCTCTGTACATTGGTAACATATTTTTGAATGTCAAGGCATTACTACAAAGACTTTCATAAAGGCACTAAGACGCTAGAGAATTTATCTCAAACCATCCCTGACAGGCTTTCCTCTTCCTTATTATTTGTAGAAAAACAGAAATGCCTTTCGTGAGAAAAAAGCTTTGAAGGATGAATAAGAGATAAATTGGAGGAAAGAATAGGGAAAGGAATTATTTGGCAGAGGAAGTCAAATGAGCAAGTAGTGGGCTTGTTTAGAAAATTACTAGTAGATATTTTCTTTTTATACTTGAATGAAAATTGCAAGGGAAAACATGATGGACATGAAATCATCAAACATGAGTATGTCTATTAGCTTTCTAGAGCTGCTGAACAAGGTACCACAACCTGGGTGACTTAAACAACAGAAATTTATTGTCTCACAGTTCTGGAGGCTAGAAGTCCAATATCAAGGTATTGGCAGGGTTGGTTTCTTCTGAGGGCTATGAGAGAAAGATATGTTCCAGACCTCTGTCCTTGACTTGTAGAGGGCTTTTCCTTATGTCTCTTTATATCATCTTCTCTCTGTCTGAACATCGGTGTCCAAATTTTCCATTTTTATAAAGATGCCAGTCATACTGAATTAAGTCCCACCTTAATGATCTCACTTTACCTTGATTACTTCTGTAAAGACACTAGCTCCAAATAAGATTATCCTCTGAGGTACTGGGGGTTAGTACTTAATCACACAAATTTAAGGGGAACACAATTCAACCTATAATAGTATGTCAAAGTGTTTTAGTAAACTGTAAAGTATTGAAAGTAAGCATTCACATTACATATTTCATTGGATGGTGGCAGGGACCAAAAGGGATTATATATGAATACATGATTTCTAGAAAAAATCGTATATTTAGACACTCATATGGACAATTCTTTCAGTGGTACAGAATGGAATTGTTAAGAAGATGTTTTTATGAGCCATTGATTGATTGGGTAGAAAGGAGCCTTTGGAGTTCACACCTACATTTCAAACAAAAAGAATGAATAAACAATATAATAAAAACAGGTAGAAAAAGGAAGATTCATATGTGAGTACTATGCATAAGAGGAGTTGGGGTGAAAAATAAGGGACACTATTATCAGAGGTAAAAAATGGAAATGTGTCTATTGTGGACATTATTATATTAGATTTTAGTATGTACTAAAATGATTTATACTTTGTTACATCATCCCACGTTTTGACTGAGCCAAATAATGCTTAAAATCACATTTTTTTTTTTGTTATGGTTGAATTTTGGAGTGTAGGTGAAGGTACAAAATAGCTGAAAAGTATTATAAGGATGTTCAATTGTTATAAAGTAAAAAGTGATGGCCCTAACTATGGACCATGGAGTTATGGTTAAAAATCAAAATATCTTCTCATTTCTTTTGAAATCATTCTCTTACAATGGTACATCGACTAAGAATTATCATTGACACCTTTTGTGTTACCATTTTTTGGATACATTATGCTACATTTCAGTATATTGTAAAATCATGGTCAAATAGTTTTGTAAATTAAAACTCTATGCTTTGGGTTTTTGTTTTGAAGACATTGCTGCCACCTCAATTCATTGAGTTTAGTCTTTGCCTAAAATTTCTTTCAGCCCTTCATCCCTTTTTTCTACTTTCTTAACTCCCTAATGCAGACCTCTGTCCACTTAAACTATTGCTCTTGTTTTTCAGCTTCGACTCTGCCTGTGTTCTCTTCAAAAACAATTCATCTCATTATTATTTTCTTATTATGAGAAACTATATTCATTTTGTAGCATGTTTATATAAGTAACTCACATTGCTTTTAAAATGTATGGCAGGGCTCTTAATAAAAATTGACATTTCCTAGAGAAAAAAGAAATTTTAAACATTTGTCTTTCAACAAATATGTGTCCATTCCCTAGAGACAATAGCTTTTAATTGTTAATATTTTAATTCATCTAAGTTAAGATTTTATAGAGCTATTTTTAAATGTAACAACTTTATATTTTAATCAGTTGGCACCCTGATAGGATAAATGAAGATTTAATTTATTTTTCCAAATCCCCTTTCTTTTCCTACTCCTTCCAATATAGTTTTAGCACTTTTTTCATCTCTCAGTTGGGAAATATTGTAATTTAAATAATATATATATATAAATAGTCATTTCATATTTCTTCAACCACAAACTTTATCTTTCGATTCTCAACTTTGGAGCATGAAGGTAATACTATCTATATCCCTCATTGCTAAAGCAATGAAATGTAACCATATTTGCATTTACTTTTATATTTTCAATATTTGTTTTGTCACTATAATTACTTTTATGCTCAGTCTGTAGTTTCTTCAAATAGATGGAAATAAACAAATATGTTTGCATTATTATGACTATTTAATATTTCAAAGCCAAGAATTTCCATTCATTTCCTTTAACATCTTTGTTTTTTCATTTTCCTGGGATTCTAATTGCCTTCTATTTTGGGATTCTCATTTCTGGAATATTTTCGGGATCTTTCCTTTATCATTCTCTATTCTATGAGAAGTACGAATTGCAAATTTGATTTGGATAGACCTAACACTAGTAACAAGGAGAACAGTTAAGAGGCTGCTGCTTTGTAAAAGCTGAAATATAAAGGGAGCTTAAATGACAAAGGTGGCAGTAGGATCAGTTCAAATCCATCATTATTATGAGTAGAACAGCTGGAAGCACATGCTCTCCATATAGTATGTCAGTGGCATCATTTTGCATAGAAAATATTGCACAATATTGTTATATTTTCTATCACACAAGTCCCAAGATTAGAGATCATAAAGCCACTCTAGGTCATAGAGATTTCAGAATTGATAAATGTGGTAAACACATACACACTACTTTAAGAGCTATGTGTAGAGGTATATCACACTTTTATCGTATTCTTAATAGCTGCAGTAAATTTTTATTAGTTTTTTAAAAATTAAGTCATAGGGATAAAAAAATCTGTGAGTTATAATGAAATAGTTTTAATAATATGTATCCTTAATAGACAATAATTAATTGGGATATGTATGTGTTGGAGGGGGTTTAGTGGTTAGTATTTGTAAAGGATGACCTGGCTGTGGTTTGTGAGGCCTCCAAAGCAATTACTGTAGAAACCAAGATGGAAAACAATGGCATAAAGCAGATAGAACTGCTTGACTTAGTCCAAATCACAGACCTTGCTCAGCAGCATTAGATGACAGTTAACTTTTAATGAGGGATGACAAGGGGTAATTAAATCTTGACATACAATTATGAAAGAAAATATCAGGTAACAATCTTGCTATGCAATATAAAAGAAGAAAAGACATTTTCTGAAAACTTGCCTGATGCTCTGTCATCTGAAACTATTCTTTATGAGTGCAGGGTGAAGGTCAAAGAGGTATCTCAACTCCATCAATCCTTTGGACAGTTACAAATGACCTTTCGCTTTCCATAAGACATTCAATATTCTGAATTGGAGGGATACATTTTTCTGTGTTTAGAAAATGGCAAAATTGAAACCTTTCCTATTGCAGGAGGCTCACTTTTGTTGACTCTCTTGGACAGCCTGTTCATTCCCCAAAGCTTGTTCAAGCTATGATCTCATTTGCATTAACTACCTAATCTAGAGAAAAACGTCAATTTGATATTGTGTGTCTGAAAGTTTTCTACTTGCTGACTAACTTTTGCTCAAGCTTTAAAAACCCAACATTGGCCTATTAGAGAATGATAATACTTCCTTTAAAATACTTGAGCGATTTTTAACTTCAGAGAAGTAATCCAAGAGTTTTGCATTTACATTAGAAAGGTAATAAGGGGAATGGAAGCAAGATTTTAATTCTTGAACTTTTCCCCTCTCTGATAGTCTTAAAAAATAGTTACTTTTTAGTAACATTTTAAATACTCCAAAAAGTTCCAGTTCAGAAATAAGACTCTTCTTGCTCTAATGAATTCAGATTTTTATAATACTCAATTTTTCTCATTTTTCCATATAAAAGGTCACAGTAATCAAGCTGTCATCAACTTATGTAATATATAACAGTACAGCTACTGGCTAAAATTACATGTATAAGTACCTTAAGATAACACAAGACTTATACTATGCTTATGAATAAGTGCTTTGTGACATGTAGTTACAAAGTTATAAGCATTAAAAGTGCATGTGACACAAGTTCAAAGAGTAAGGTATTTTATTTTTTACTTATTTACTTCATTATTCCTTTAATATAGAAGAATTGGGTCTCTCCTACAAGTTAGAGACTGTTCTAGGCAATGAGGATACAGCCAGTGTACAAGACAAACAGTATCTCAGTCCTTGTGGAAGTTCCATTGTGAAGAGAGGAAGAAGTATATAAGCAAATACATAAAAAAAATCATTCCAAATACTGTGAAATCCACTGGAAAAAACAAACCAAAGTAATAGATAGACAAATGGAAACTGGAGCAGAGTACTTTTTACACTGTGTGGTCAGGAAAACTTTGAATAAAGTGTATATTCTTGCCTGCCAGGCTATTAAAATTGTGAAACAAATATATGTAATTTAATGAGTAACTGACTGAGGTTTTGGTCACTGATTGCATTCTTCCCAAAGCCATTTCTCCAGCTGAACCATTCATACTGATTTTAACCTATATTCATTATTTATTCTTCTAAAAGGGAAAGGTAGTTTTTGATCATTGATTAATCTTACGGAAGATTACAGAAATGCTTACTTCCTTAAATTGTTGTATTTTCTGCAATACAACTGTAACAAAATTAATATTTTTTGTGAGATAATTTTCTAAGTTTAATTATGGAAGAAGTTAATATAACAGCTGGTTGCTTTCGTTTTCTAATGTTGTCTTTATGTTTTTTGTAAATTATAGAATTTGGAAAATAATTATACAATTATTCAAAATTCCATCATATAGTGTACAAAAGAGTATGCATTGTTCTAAAATGGTCTTTTTTGACAGTTACATGATAATTATGTCCTCTACTCTTGGATTTCTATATAATATTAAAGGTTTACTTCTGAGAGGCAGAGAATAATTTTTTTTGGTCAATAAACAGATACAGACAACTAAAGATAACCCAAAAAGAATTAACAAAGCAAAAATAAAAATAAAACTGGATAAATTATTTATGATGGTTGATATTCTTAATACATTTAAAAATAGTTGTGAAATTTAATTCAAGGGAAGTAACTTTACTCTCTGAGTTGTGATTCATTCCACTCAGAATCTAGTTGGTTTCATGTTAGTTGATGCAAAGATTTTGTAGAAATATGGATGCAGTTCTGTTACTTGTCTCACCTGAGAGCAAACATTTAAGATTCAGTGGCAAACCTATCAAGAGTTAAGAAAAATAATAAACTTCAGATTTAAAACTTAGTTGTAGCAAGATCTATTTTCAGCAGGAAAAAAAGTAACTCACCTTTTTATACTTCAGAATTCCACTTATAAAATTGTCTTCTAACCTACAAATAATTGTTTTAATTTTTGCACTTTATAAAATGAGATACAAAATATTTTATTCCCAACTCAGACTCACGTGAATCAGATCTTTGCTAGTATCTGACTTTTCTAATTGGTTCAAGGATAAAAATTATAGGGTGCAAGCAAAACAGGAAGAGGTCTGGGATCTCCAATGCCTCTCCCCATGTTCTACCTGCTGTGTTAGAACGCACTCCAACCAGGATAACCTGTGAGATCTTTAATAATATGTACAGGCACATCATTAACACAGAAGGAGTGATTTTGGTCATGAAATATCTTCATCTTATACTTAGTTACATAGATTACATAACATTCTGCATGGAACCCTAAGGATTCATTTCAGGTGAATTTGCAGATTCCAGATTTGGTTACCATCAGCAATCCTAGCCATGTTGGTAGGTCCTGTATATTCATAGATAGGGATTCTCTTGTTAGCAAATACCAACTTTTCTTTCACCAAGAGGGCTGTCATTCGTCTGTTTAGAAGATTTGACTGTGTCAAATTCTTTCTATCCCTGGGACATCAACCCTCTTCACCCAGAAGAAAATGTAAAACACAGCTTCCATTTAACCATTTACTTCCCATGAGCAAACGAGTATACTTATTTCAAATTATTCATTTCAGGTTCACAAACATTGGTAGAGGAGCCACTTTTAATCTGTGTTTATGAGGAGTATTTCCACCAGCAAGCATCAATGAGAAGATGAAAGACACTTTGCATACCCTACTACACTCCTCCTGCTAAACAAGAAGAAATCCTAGCTCCATCTACAAATAACAAGGATAATAGCCAATGGATCATTGCAATGAAATCATTGATACAAATCATAGAAAGTAGTTTCATTACTGCTTCTCTATACACAATTTGAAATTAATGAAAAATAAAATAAAGAAAATAATTTCATCCAGTTACATTTCTCTGTAGTTGAATAAAACCTGAGAGAGAGTGCATATTGGTTAGGGATCCAACTCTGCAGTCACAGTGCCTGGATTAAAATCTGGAAATTTGTTCAATCTCTGATTGCCTTCATTCCCTCAACTATAAGATAAGGAATATAATTGTACTTTATTTATAGTGTTATTGTAAGAATTAAATAATATATGTAAGGCCTTTAAAAGCAGGTATTCTCAGAAACAATACCAGCTAAACCATCATTTCCATCATCCAAGTTGTGACTGTGCTGTAAGACTTGCTTTATTCAGTTTTTCTATTTTAATAGACAATTATCAAGATGCAATTATACTCAGTTAACTTATTCTCACATTATTTGCATGCTACTGTTATGTTTCTTAAATTTGTTTTTTATGTTACTATTGTACTAAAATTTAGTTCTCATTAACTGTAATGGGTTAATGGCTCTAATGTCATTAATTAAAACATAATGATAAAATGTTAAGATAAACATCTAACTTAAAATAATATTGCAAGCTTAAATAAGAACAGACTTCAGTAAAACTATGGATTGTGGATTTCTGTTACGACTTTGCAATGAGCATAGGCTATAATTATCTTCCACAAGTAGCTGAAAAAGAAACAAAGCACAAATTAATAAATACAAAATTAGTATCAAAATACTAGTATCTTATCAAACTAATAAGCTGTTTACACCATGTCCAGTGTGTTTTTGCCTTAAAATGTTAATGAGTTGCATCTTCATTTTCAAAGTATAGTTTCTAGTAATATGATGGAGACACCCCAGAATACTTCCAAAATGCTTTCCTATATTAAATGAATGTTGTCCAAAAAGGTAAAGAAGAGACCAAAACTACAGCAGCATTTTTCAAAGTTGCATTTTCTGTAACAAAAGAAGAATGATACAGTATTTCTGAGAACTTCATAAAGCTAGTGCAAAGTAAATGACAAACACGGCCAGTGAAGAAGGTCTATTGGTTATCTGCAAAATCCCTTTGCCAAGTAGCACTGTGGTACAGGGTGTAATACCAAAGGCATATATAACAGGAGAGGACAGCATGGAGTGGATGCAGATATTTCTCTTTACAGGTGGATGACTCCATCAAGAAAAAGAGTATGAACTTCTCTTAGCAATTTGCCATAATATATGGAGAAAAATAATATATGACAGAATGATATTTTTTTCTTTTATAACTGGAAAGTCATGTTCAAAGAGAGGTTTGCTTTTTTTAAAAATTTGGTAGAAGTATGGATAATTATTAATACTTTTATTTTGGAGTCATTATGCTGACTGAGAAATGTACTTTTAATCAGTTCTAATGAAGCAGCAATCACTGAAAAGGAGTCTGCTCTAAATGAAATTTCCAAGTGGTCCTCCAAACAGAATATTCGGAAGGTGCCAACAGGGCTTTTTACTATGATTTTAATATTAAAAGAAATAGTAAAATTAGTGTATTAGGAATGGACTAAGTTCCAATCACAGCTAACTAGAGAACATTTTTCTGCTTTCAGAGAGTTCAAGATTTTACTTTTCCATTCTGAAACATGCATCTTGTGAAAAATCTTTGTGCTGGTTTGTAAAATGGATAAAACAAACATTTCTTTGTGACATTAATACTGTTAGAAAGTTCTATTTCCATGATAGTACATCCAAGTGACATAACTCAGTGATAAATGCATCAACTTAAAATGCCTTAATTTATCAACCTAGGGTCAAAAAATTTATTATGTTTATAATGTTGACAATTACATTTTGGCATTTTAAGGAGATAAGCAAATAACTTGATCAATGACAATGTAACTCTTCCAAAAATTCTATTTTTCTATTTCTGGAGTAAAAAAATAAAAATATACATGCACACACATACACACACACATATATATGTATATATTAGTTATCAATTGCTAATAACAAATTACTACACACCTAGCCCTTTAAAATTTCACATACTTATCTCAGTTTTCACAGATCAAGAGTTCAGGCAAAGCTTAACTGGGTTCTCTGCTTAGAATCTCAGAAGGCTGCAATCAAAGGGCCAGCCAGGCTGTGTTCTTATTTGGAGGCTTGACCTGGGAAAAATCTGATTTAAACTTACTCAGGGTGTTGGGAGGATTTATTTTCTGGTGGCTGAATGATTGAAGTCCTGGTTTTCTTGCCAGCTGTCAGCCAGGGACTGTTCTCGGTTCCTAGAGACCATCTTCAGGTCCTTGGCCTGTGGTCCCCTCCATAAGCCATCTCACAACATAGGAGCTCACTTCTTCAAGGCTAGCAGGACAATCTCTCTTTTGATTAACTTAAAGTCAACTATTAGGGACCTTTATTATGTATGTTAAATAACTTCACTTTGCTGTATAATATAACCCAATCATAAGAGTTAAACTTGGTCACTTTTTCAATATTCTATTAGTTTGAAACAAGTCACAGCCCAGATTCAATGGGAAGAGATTGCACAAGATGTAGAGATGAGGGCATGGTAATCATCTTAGAATTCTACCTATCAATATATTACGGGATGTATTAAAAACTGCACCCTTTAATATTTCAAAGTCATGAATTCAGCATACATTGTTCCCAGTTGGATATTACTCCATAATTTCTGGATAAGTTTTCCTCTTCAATATCTTTAACTCTCTGAAAGACTTAACCATGGTTTATTGCTGTTAACTATTGTGACCTAAAATTGTGAATTGGGATTCTCTAACTCTAATAACAGAGTATATAGCTACCACTAAACAATTTTGAGTAAGTTAGTCCCAGAAACTGTCAAATATCTGAGCTTAGGTAGCTTTATAAACATCAAAAATTTAGAAAGGCTTGGAATAGAAAGTAATACAAATATTTGCAGGGAGAACTATGAGAATAAACAATTATGAAGACATAAGTGGCTGTTTTTCCAATTACATTTTCTCTATAAACAAATAATGTGTGTTTATGCTCTTACCCTTTTTAAAAAATACGTTGTTAATTTTTTCTTATTTAATTGTAATGAATCTATACATATGGAGTAGTAGTTCATCTTTTATTTTCTACTTTTCATTTTGATTTACTTTTAAATTCAATTTTTATTAGGTCAAATATAGAGATATACGTACATAATATGTATTATAGTAACAGATAATATTAACAGAAAATATTAATGAAATAAAAGTGATGATCCTGATACAGTTCTCACATATCAGCTTTAATAAATGGAAAGAGAAGGTAAGAAACCAGTAGAGATAAAATATACTTTTCAATAACAGCTGATAGGAGAATTAGCTGTTCGGAAAATAAAATAAAAATCAAGGGACTTTTCCATTATACTCCATAAAACAAATTTATTTTAAAGGAAAAGAGTTAAATATATATAAAGCACTAAAAAAATCTAGGAAAAAATAAGATTATTTATCTGAAAGAAGTCTTTCTAAGCATATAAATGATGAAAATAAGCAAATAAATGATCAAAAAATTTGGGCAAGAAAAATTTAAAACTTCTTGAGTTAAAAAATGTTATACCCAGAATTAAAATAACAGTGGAGAAAATAAAAACAAACTAATTGCCTTAATAGGTCTAGATTTCTTGTAATTCAATAAGGAAAATTCTAACAATACCAGTAAACAGTAATAAAGATCACAAACAGCGTTATGTTTTTCCATGAGTTTAAATTGTCATAATATTTAAATTATTTTTTCATGCAAGTCATATGTATTACTATTTCTTCCTAATATTTATATATCATTTTGCCCATTTATTTAATTGCACCAGCTAACATAAAAATACTAAATAAATGGAGTTGATAAGAGAAATATTAAATAGTAATTCTTCGTTATACTTTTTCATTTTTTCCATGTCCTTCAGATAATTTAAGTTTTCAACTCTTTCTGGTCTATTTGAGTAATATATAAACTCTTCCACTTTCTGTTATTTTCATATTTATTAGCACTGTGTTATACAAATAATTCTCTTTTAATTCATTTAATCTCCTCTGTAACTGATGTTCTTTCTCAATTGGTATTTTTAGGTTTTTTTTTTTTTTAATGTACCAACAAACAAATTTTGTTCTTATGGTCGTACTATATATTTCCTGAATTTTTCCCAAGAACCCAATATTGAAACGCATTTATCAAATTTATTGTTTCTCTGATTTTTAATTATAACGTTCTGCCTTTTTCCTCTCATTTTATTTAGCTATTTTCTAATTTCTTGAGTTGAATGTTATATTTATTTTCAGTGTTTAAAGGCTATGTATAACACAGATCCAGATGACTTTTTTTTTTTTTAAGAATTTATACTTTTCCAACAGTTTCAGATTCACAGAAAAATTGAGAGGAAGGTACAGAGATTTCCCATATACCTCCTGCCCCACATAAATAGCCTCCCCCATTATCAGCATTCCCCACCAGAGTAGTACATTTGTTGCAAATGATGAACCTACCTTGACATTTTATAATCACCCAAAGTCAACAGTTTACATTAGAGTTCAGTCTTGGTGTTATAAATTCAATGAGTTTGGACAAATGTATAATGATATGCATTCATCATTATAGTATCATACAGAGTATTTTTACTGTCCTAAAAATCCTCTGTGCTCTGCCTATTCATCACTCTTTTCCTCTTACCCAACCCCTGGCAACCTCTGATATTCTCTTACTGTCTCTATTGTTTTTCCTTTTTAAAAATGAAACACTACATACCATGAAATGGTATGAAATGAAAGGCTACATACCATATAGCCTTTTCAGATTGACTTATTTCACTTAGTAATATGCATTTAAGGTTTCTCTATGTCTTTTCAGGGCTTGATAATACATTTCTTCTTAGCACTGGATAATATTCCATTGTCTGAATGTACCACAGTTTATTTAACCATTTATCTGCTGAAGTGTATCTTGGTTGCTTCCAAGTTTTGGCAATTATTAATAAAACTGCAATAAACATCTTTGTGCAGGATTCAGGATTGCTGGATTATATGGTAAGAGTATGTTTAGTTTTTCAAGAAAACTCTTCCAAAACGGCTGTACCATTGCATCCCCACCAGCAATGGATGAAAGTTCCTGTTGCTCTACATGCTCACCAACATTTAATGTTGTCAGTGTTCCAGATTTTGGACAGATGTGGAGCATCTTTTCACATGGTAATTTGTCATCTGTATATCTTTGGTAAGGTGTCTGAAAAGAAAGTATAAATTCTTTAAAAGAACTTTACAGACACCTCTAATAAGATTTTTTCCTTATTGTTGAGTTTTAAGAGTTCTTTATATATTTTGGGTAACAGTTTTTTGTGTGTTTTTTAAAAATCAGAGATGTCTTTTGTAAATATTTTGTCCTCATTCATGACTTCTCATTCTCTTGAGATAACTTTCACAGAAAATAAGGTTTTCATTTTAATGAAGTCCAGCTTATCTATTATTTCTTTCATGGATCATGCATTTGATGTTGTATCAAAAAAGACATCAACTTTCTCAAGGATATCTAGGTTTTGTCCTATGTTATCTTCTAGGAGTTTTTTAGTTTTGCATTTTACGTTTAGGTTTTTCACCTACTTTGAGTTAATTTTTTGGGAAGTGTGTAAGGTATGCGTCAAAAGTCATTATTTGCATGTGGATGTCCAGTTGTTCAAGCATCATTTGTTGAAGACTATCTTCGCTCTATTGTATTGCCTTTGCTCCTTTGTCAAAGACCAGTTTTCTGTATTTATAGGGGTTTATTTCTGGGCTCTTTCTTCTGATTCATTGATGTGTTTGCCTTTTCTTTCACCAGTACCACACTGTCTTGATTACTGTAGCTTTATTGTGAGTCTTAAAGTTGGGTCAGTCCACCATCTTTGTTCTTCTCTTTCAATAATGTATTGGCTATTCTGGTTCTTTTGCCTGTCCATATAAACTTTAGAATCAATTTGTTGATGTCTACAAAATAACTCACTGAGATTTTGATTGAGATTGCATTTAACCTATAGATCAAGTTGGGAAGAACTGACATCTTGACAATATCAATACCTTCCAATCTAAGAACATGGACTATACTTCATTTATTTAGTTCTTCTTTGATTTTTTCACCATATTTTTAAAGTTTTCCTCATATAGATCTTGTTCATATTTTGTTAGATTCACAGCTAAGTATTTCATTTTGGGAGGTATTAATGTAAAAGATATCGTGTTTTTAATTTCACATTCCACTTTTTCTTTTCTCATTTATAGGAAAGTGTTTGACTTTTATATGTTGACCTTGTATTTTCCAATTCTTCCATAGTCACTTCTTAGTTCCAGAAGAATTTTTTTTGTAAATTCTTTCAGATTTTCTACATAAACTATCATGTCATATGTGACCAAAAAAAATTTTTTTTTCTTCCCAATATAAACACTTTTTCTCTTCTTGTCTTGTCTTATTGCATTAACTAGTACTTCCAGTACAATATCAAAATTAACTGGTGAGGGAGGGGAACTCTTGTCTTGTATCTTGGCATGAATATTATAAGCACTTAATTGATTGTCTAGTCATTCAGATTACTGTGCCCTGTGTCCAAGAAGGTGCTGGAGTCTGATGATAAATTGTTGTTTTACTAGTCTATTCAGATCAGAATTTCATTATGATAATATTGTCTTGGGCACATTACAAATTGATTGCATTTTATAATTCTCTCTCCTTGATTGAAATTGTGAAGCGTCCCAGTACTTCAATTGAAGCTCAAGTTATATTTTAATAATACTTAGGAAAAACCCTAGGTCTTATTGAAAATAAGTTTGTAAATTAGCTCTTGAGATAATTACTACTACAGGGTTCAGTCAGTTATTTTACACAGACTTCTAGTATTGTGGTGGCACCCATCTTCAATAATGCCTATCACATTATTGACTCATGAGAACATTTCACATTTTCTAAAATGTGCTATAGGTAATAAAAGCTCAAGATTCTTAGAGAAGGGAGAAGTTTTATTAGTCAAATAAATTTGGAAAATTTTATTCTATATCTCCCTCTTGGAAATTTACAGTGCACATTAACCTTTTGAAGCTCAGGGAAATACTGCTAGGAGTAAACAAAATTTAACTTTTTACTCATTTTTTTTCCAAATAGAAGACACCATATCTCAGTGATATCCAACAGATTTATTTTTATCTTACCCACATAATTATTTTTATCCAGATAACTTAAAATGGCAAATGGCACAATATTTTTGCTAAAGTTATAACCTAATTTTGTTCTGAATATGGATCACTTTATTTTACAAGTCTCAATGTTTCCTCATTCTCAGTATTGCACCCCATGGATTCTTCTTCCTTACAATTAAGAAAGTGCTTATTTTAAAACTCATACTCAAATGTGATCATGTCACTCTCATTCTGAAGAATGTCAAAAATGTCAACCATTTTGAATACGATGATGTCGAAAATTGTTAGCATGACATATGTGAACTTTAATGAACCTATGTAATTTTTATCTCTACAAACTTTATTCTTCTTCTGTTTCCCACACAGTGGGTATTAATGGTCAGCTTTCTTCTTTATTCCCCCTTTTCCCTTCCTGAGTAGTCAAATACATTTCTAGGGATATGGGATCTATCTCTCTTCCCTCTTCTTTGTGCCTTTGTACATATATTCCTGAATTCCTCTAAATGTTGATATATTACAAGCTTCTGGGCCAGAACTTCTAAAATAAGTTACCTACATTCAGAGTACAAATGAGATACTGTTCAAAGTAATTATTTTTTTCAAAATATCTCAGCCACTCACTGATATAAAGTCTCTGGATGTGTTTAGTTTATATTCAGGATGATATTTAATATCCATGATAGTCTAACTTAAAATTTCATTACTTCATTCCTTATGAAATGTATGGAGTTGTTGATAGACATAAAGCTAGACTCAATAATAATAATAGAGTATACCTAGCATTTTTGCACTCATTTGCAGAGGACAATTATGTGTATGTACAGAATATTTGCAATACATAGAAAACAATGAATTTATGTATTGTCTGATATATAATTGTAAACATAAAGCTGTTTATTTTAGTAGCACCCTTTCTGCATACTCTAATTCATGTATCATTGAAAAGAATCATGTCTTACAAGGAAGTAAAAGTAAATTCTGGGGGAAATAAAAATTATTTTGCAAAGTAATCTCCAGCTAAACCTAATATTACCAAAAATTTTGTGCTCCCTTATTTTCTACATATTCTCCTTTGTATACTCAATGCCTGAAAGAATACCTATTGTATAGTAGACAGTAAATAGATATGCATTGAATTAATAAATAAATGAATAATGAGTAATTCAAGTTTTGAAAAACAGTGTCTTAAGATGACCTGTTCTTTCGAGGTTTTTTTTCTTCATATCCTCAAAGACAAAGTTTTTAGTGATACTCAACAAATTTTGCTCTAAGTCTTCACTGATTTATTGATAGTTTCTCTTGATTGTAGTACCTATATCTGAACTGTTGCATTCAAATAAACTGGACCTATTTATTATGAAGAAGATTTATATTACAAGTTGTCAACTGAGTCTTTACAAAGACAGTGGATGTCATGCTCCCTGTTTCAAATTTCTTTTAGAATGAATAATAATATCAGATTTGGTTAGACTAAGAGACATCATTGGTGAATAAGTGGGCGTTTTTTCTATGCATCACTGTGGTTTTTGTATATGTCAGACAATGTGTTACTTATTTTGTGTTCTTTAAATTCATACAACAACCATAAGAAGAAGAAAATATCTCTTCATGACTGTGGAAACTGAAGCTTGGAGTTGTTAAATAAATAGTATAAAGGTATCAACTAAGGGGTAGCAAACTTAGAATTTGAAACCAGAAAATCTCTCTCTAGAAGCTGTGTCTTAAAGTAAATACTACACTATATTTCCTGCCTCAGGGAAAGTCCTTCATATTCTTTCTCAAAGTAAATATGGTATCTGGCATGGTATCTGGCACAGAGTAGGTGCTCAAATAATTTGTTGGAAAAAAATGCTTAATCTAATGTAAAGTCTGCTATAACTAAGCAAATACTGGGAATACAAACTCATTTTTTATAATAGGAAGGATGTAGAAATTCTGTACTAAAATGACTTCAGATATTCTTTTTAGCTCTTTATGGATGTATAAGATTTATATAATTGGCAGAAAAATGGAATGAACTTATTATCATGAAACTTTTTTAATCCAATGCCACCTAGATGGATATGTAAGATATTCAAGTTTAAATATTTGAACAGTATTTTAAAAGTATATACTGCAATTATATGGGAAAGTAATACAGAGCTTTCACCCTACAAATTGTTTTCAAAGTTCTTTTTAATATTGAAATATTTACCACTGCATATTTTACATAATCTATTCAAAATTTACAGGATTCAAATTCTACACATCCTCTCCTAAATTTGTACCAATCATTGACACCATTTAAAGAAAACAAGAGTCTTACAGGTAATCTAAACCTTTTAAGGCTCATTTCTATTTACTTTATTTACCAAATTCAATATGCATATTTATACCATAACAAATTATACATTTTTCCATCCAAAAATTGTCCCTGCTTTCCCATACAGTCTTCATTTTTATATTCTATCGATACCGTACTAGCACTTTTTCACAAACATGTGAAGCTCTTACAGTCTTTATTTCACCCCCTTTCCACAGGTCCATTTCAAATTCAGTTCGTACAATTAAATGTTTTATTTATAATGTTCTTACTCCTTATGTAAAATATGCCTATAAAGATTTTGAACTAACAGAGGGAATTCACTCACTCTTCCCATAATTCCTTCCAGGAGCTGGAATACCAATCTTCTTTAGTCATCATAACCCCTTTAAGTATATTTCATAAACTTAATTTTTTTCAATCTATAAATATTTATATATTTATAAAATAAATCCAACCCTTTTGAGATCTGCAAAGCTGCTTCAGATCTGTACATGTTTCAAATATTTGTCCTGGTAACACTATATATTCTTTCAGATCACACAATTATTTTGTATGAGGGGCTGAAGACACTCAACTTTTAAATAAAAAGGAACAGATTAGACTTTGCTATTGAAGGTATAAATAACAACCAGTCCATAAAAGACACAATCAACAACTAAGAAATACAATTAATCTTGGAAGGCATTCATAAAAATAATTATTTAAAAAGAAATTTAAAGCAAGCAACCACTCTCCTCCACTTCCTGCTTTATAACATTCTTTTACTTGATTTAAATTTTTCTTTCTTTGTTCTGATAATATTTCCTATGCTTATTTTTTAAAGTTATGTGAAATATGTTTTATCTGTCTTAGGTCAATAGTTCTAACAGAAAATAACCCAAGAGGTAAAAAAAAAAAAAAAAAAATTACACATATCTCTACACAACTATGTCTGGAAACAAAGTATTTAAATCATGTTAAAAACCTTAGGCACAAATGAAAATGAATAAAATACGGATACACATTTCAACATGCATGAAACTAATAAACATTATGCTGAGTGAAAAAAGCCAGTCATGAAAGAACACATATTATATGATTCCATTCATGTGAAATATCCAGAAAAGGCAAATCTACAGAGACTAAATAGGTTATTGTTTGCCCAGTACTGAGTGTAGGAATGAGATGTGGCTGCAAATGAGCACAAAGTTTCCTTTTAGGATGATGGGTATGTTCTAAAATTAGACTGTGGTATAGTTGTACAATTTTATAAGTATACTAAAATTCAATGAACGGTACATTTGAAATAGATCAATTTTATGATAGGTAAATTATATCTCAATAAAAGGCGTATCATCTTCCAACCCAGAAAGTCGTATATGAAGAAAGGCATTAGTGCTCCAGTGACTGTGGAAAAAACTGTTGATCTAGAAGTAGAATGCAAAAAAAACCTAGTATTTGAATGTAAATTTCTCTAACTTAAGCTTTCTCCTTGATTCATGCTTGATCATATTCTCAGCTGGAAATGGTGACATTGAAATTATAGATGAACACCTTGAAGCTATTGAGTAGAGATTGAATCTCAAAGGTTTTAAGGTGAAACTCAATATTTAATATGAAAAGTTAACCACCTGATGTTCTTAGAGGGTAAAAAAGCTATTTTTAAATTATCACACATTTTTCCCTTTTTTATCAGTGAAATAAAAACTTTTAAAACTTTCATTGTTGCAAGAGGGAAGAGATATGGGAACATATGTATATGTATAACTGATTCACTTTGTTATAAAGCAGAATCTAACACACCACTGTAAAGCAATTATACTCCAATAAAGATGTTAAAAAAAAAAAAACTTTTATTGTCCTTAGCATCAATATTATAGTTGTATTTTCTTATCTGTTGTCTGCAGAAAGCTCAGAATATAAGGAAAAATAGATGTGCTGATACTGCGTGATACTGTGTAAGGATTGCATTCCACTACTTAGTTTGTGAAAACTCATATCCTAGTTTGCTCTGGCAGGTAAGCTAGTATAAACTTAGGGAATGGATGAATAGATGATGGAGTGGACTAGGGGCTAATGTGGCAGATAGTTGTGGAGGTAGCTGAAATAATGTTTTTGAAATACCTTTAATTTCTCAAACCAGGTGTCCCATGGATATAAGGTACTGGATCTGATTGTACAGTAATTTAACTCTATAGTGAGAAAATTGCTCACCAAAATGGGGTGAATTATCTCTTCCCGAAATACGAAAGTTCCAGTGCACTAATGTACTGGAAGTGATTATTTACCAAACGTCATTCTGATCCTTTGAAGTTAATCCAATTCACATGGTTAAAATGTGTATATCTAGTGACTATTTACATTGGCTAATACCATCTTTTCATGTTTAAATTTATATTTAAAATATTTGTGTCAGTGGATTTGTGTAGCTGCTGTTTTACAACCACTGGACACATGCATAGTAAAAAAAATGAAAAATGTTAATAATCAGGTAGGTTCTTTTTCTCTTTATACTTTTGAAATGAAGTTTTGCACCAGACTTTAAAAGTTAACAATTGCTACATTGGCAGAAATTAAAGAAATTAAAAAGCATAAAAAATGAAAAAAGATCTTCCATAGAAAATATCTGGTTACTTGTTTCTCCATAAAATTTGCTAGCTGGGAGTGTCAATTGTGTTAATGGAGAGAGCAATTTGAAGCTGTAATCAGGATTAAGCCTCCATAAGACTCTTCATTTTTCTTTTCCATTTGATGACAATTTTCTGTAATTAATATCAGTCCTTTTTTACATCAACCAACTGCCTTGATATTACAAATAGAACATTGTGCTGTGGCTTTAGGTAAGGAGTAAATTAAGAACAGATGAATTCTTAATAACAGTCTTCTCTCACAAAATGTTCAAGATTATAAAACAATATGAGGAAATAATCACTGAAGATGTGAAAATATACACGGAAAAATTTACCTTAAAAATGGTGATTTTTCTGAAATTCTATTAATTTAAGTTCATCTGGACCTTTATGTTTACATGGGCATGCCAAGGGATCTAGAAAATGCATTGCAATATATAAGGATCAGGTTCATGTACATTTATAGATGAATATACATCTATTTTAATACTAGAAATAAGATTAAAAATGGACATGGTAAATCAATTGAATTTTAAACTTTTAAATGAGGTTATTAGTCATGAACATGTAAAATTAACTCTAGTTTGTACAAGTACAATAAACTCATAAGAAATTTCTAGTTTTTTGTTTTTGTTTTTGTAGGAAACAAAAGAATGAAAACTTATACATTAAATTATTGCCAATGGTTATGTCCCATCAGACTATAGGGAAAAAAATCATGTTTATGCATATTTCTTTTCTTTTCACTCATTAATAGGTTATTCTTTATTTCTGTATGATACATATATTTCTCTGTTGTTTTTAAAGTAAATAAATGTATTCAAAATAAAACTGCTGTGATCATTCTTATTTGGAGAACTTAGAGGCACAAAACAATAGAAATATGAGTTTTAAATTAAACAATTCTTTTTTTTTTCCTTTTATCGAAAATCAAATAGTTAATGATTCTAAATCAGATAGTTATGCTTTGAATGGATCTAAGTGGTTCTTCATTCTGGGAAATGTAAGACTACCCTTTAGTGCATAAATGGAATTAAAGTTATTAACAAATCAACTATAACTAAAATAAAATAGAATGATGCAAAGTGATCAAATTGTAGTGATACTAATATGAAAAATAACATTTAATTCTTATTAACAGCCAGAATACGAATATCCTGTCTCTCAGTTTTCTTTCAGTGAAATGGGGATATTAACCCTGACCACTGACCCAGTCAATATCATACACATTAACAAAAAAGTTAAAAATTAGGGTAATAACGCTGCAATTCAAACAAGTACCTCCTGGAACCACAGAATGGAGTAACGAAATACATAATGGAGTGGTGTTCTCCCTGGAAAATTCAATTTTTCCTATTGTGGCAAAATAAAGATATCTCTTTTAAAAAAGAAAAAAAAAAATCACTCAAAACTAAAAGCCTTCCTTTAAAAACAAACTCTCTCCCCTCCATACAGACAGTAACTTCCCCACTTAAAATTTAATAATCCTTAAAATATGGCTTTTTATTATGTTCATTAAATAAGAATGATCAACATAAGAAAAAAGATATGACTGGGTTATTTCATAATAGTTCCCAAATAAATTTTACCTTGCATGGTAGCAAATCTTTAGAAAATTAACATTCACATAAGCACAGTAAATCTTTTGTTATCTGAAGTTATACGACCCTTTCGGAAGAGACAATGATGATTCGTTAACTAAAACTGTTTTTTTTAAATTATTTAATGCTGTCATCTGGTCTTGAGCAAAATTTGCAGACACTATATTTTAAATTTTTGTTTTACCAACATTATGAAAGCCCTGCCAAGCTTTTTGTTTAAAGTATAAAGTGATTGTAAGTTTCGGGTTTTGAGAATTCCTGAGTGGCCACGAAAGGAAAAAAATTCTGAACTTTTCAGGCTTATAAAAAGTTGAAAGTTATGCGGTACTTATATTTAGAGTAGACTCAGTTGAACAGTTTCAGGTTACTGCATGAGCTTAGTAGAATAACAAAATATTGCTACTGCAGAAATAAGTTACTCTGTCAGTAGGAACTGCCAGAAGAATCTACTTACATTTGAAAGAATATCAAAGAAATGAAACTCAGAGTTGAAGCAAAAACTGGCCAAAAAAAAAATACGTTGCTTCATGCAAAAGGTGAGAGGAAATAATTTAACCACCATGTTTTAATTTTTTATTATAAATACATACATAAAATAAAATATTTGTATAAAGTTTATAAATTCTTTTTTCAGTTCAAATAAAGGCTATTTTAGGTGGAAAAAACCATAGTGTGGAATGAGCTAAATATTGGAACTGAATCCCAACACACTTTTTTCAATTTAAGTGGTATTTAGTAAGCTTTTTAAAGCATCATGTATACTCTTATTATATGCAAAGCTTTGTTGAATAAATGTTAAATCTACTGTATAAATCAAGCATGAATAAAATAGTTGTGCATTCAGTTATACATTACCCTTTAAAAATAATTTCAAAGACCAACATTTAAAATTTAAGCCTTTACTTTTAAAGTTCTGATACAGAGTCAAAAATCATAAAGGTCACATGTCCAACTTATTAACTTTTCAGTTTTTTTTACACTCAAAGTGCATTTCCAGTGACCACGAGCTTTATTACTGAGTAAATGCTGTTTCAGTTTTGTGTACTGATATACTCATGTTTTGTGAAAGAAATATTTACATTTCTATGTTTATGTACTTATGGAGGAAGATTTCTGAGTTAGGGGGAAACATTTCAAAGGAAATTGGAGTTGATAAAGGCAATTGATCTATCATTCACATGCACACATGCATATTTTGTCTTATTGTCTTTCAAGATAACATTTTGATATTTGCATTCTATTTTGTAACCTTATTCACAATCGTTTAAAGAGTATTTCCATGTTTAACTGGTTTTAGTATTCATAATTAGTCCTTTTATATGATGGATTTTCCATTCATTAGTACTTTACTTTTTTTACTATCTCAATTGAGTAAATGTATTATTAGTTTGCCAGGATTGCTGTCACAAAGTACCACAGACTAGGTGTCTTAAACAACAGTAATGTATTGTCTTACATTTCTGGAGGCTAGGAGTTTGAGATCAAGATATTGGCAGGGTTGGTTCCTTCTAAGAACTATGAAGGATCTGTTTTATGTCTCTATCCCACCTGGCAGTCTGGTGTTCCTGGGCTCCTGCTGTTATTACTCCAATCTCTGCCCTCAACTTCACATGATGCTCTTCCCGTGTGTGTGTGTGCGTGTGTGTGTGTGTATCCAAACGTTCCTTTTTATAAAGACACCATTCATATTGGATTAGGAGCCTACACCACCCAGTATGACCTCATCTTAACTAACTACATGGGTAACGATCCCATTTTCCTAAACATTCTGAGGCACTGCGGTTTAGGACTTCAACATATGAATTTTGAGAGTGACACAAATCATATTCACATAACAGTAAGTATATTTATAATTAAAAAACTTGGTGGAGTAATGTGAGTAATATGTTTTCTAGTCCTTTCATAAATGAGAATGTTTTCTAGTTTCCTTCATATACAAACAACAATTTCACTGGTTATAAAATGTTTGAATCATCCTTTGGACAAAATGACTTGGAGAATATACCCCATAATCATCTGGTTTTGAAGCCAGACTGATTGTGTTTTCTTTGTGGACATTTCTTCTTCTTGCCCATCTATCTGAAGGCATTTTTTTTTTTCTTTATCATAGATATAATTTGTAAATAATTTACCTGCCACATAGTAAACCAATTTAATTTGCAAAATCTGATAGTATTATTTAGGATGTGGGTTTTGCCATTGAAACAGATGGTCATAGTTCACAAGAGATTAACTCTTATGAAAGATTATATCTCATTTAATTCTCTTTCTTGTAAAAGATCCTCTATGCTCAAGGCTTTCCTCCATAAAGTCATCAGGGCCCCAGGCTTGGTCTACCTTGATGCTAGTCACCCTCAATACCTAGCTTTCATCTTCTGGTTTGAAATGCTTATTCCAGTTGCTGCCATTTTATCCCCATTCCAGCTACAGAAGGAAGAAATATAAAGACATGGTTATTTGTGTTAAGGGTACTGACTAGAAATTGTACATGTAACTTTTGCTCCTATGCTATGGAACAGAATTAGACACATGACCACGCTCAGCTGCAGGTAATCTGGAGAAATGTAGTCTTTCCATGGGGAGCCAAGTGCTCAACTAAAAATTCTATTAATATAGAAGAAAAAATATATTAGGGGACATATAGTAGACACTGCTATAGTCTACACTTTTCTTCTCTTAAATATCCATTTGTAACCTCCTTCTCATGCATCTGAATGTACTTGCCTTTTTTCAGGGAATCAACCTCAATGTCCCATCCAGTTACTGTATCCTACTCAAAGTCTAGGATCTCTGGAAAATGTGCAGTCCTACTGATTAGGTCTGAATTTGGCTTATCATGGCCCAGCATCCTCTAAACTAAAAGACAAATTATCTGTCTTCCTCTTGTCAACCCTTCCATAGCCAACACACATATCCAATATGTATATATAATAAGAACATATCAACAACAAATCTTACAAAAGCTGTAGCAAAAAGATGCCGGCTACTCCAGGCCACCCAGGGAGGCTGCCCCATTGCAAGTGTAGTTTTTTCAGGGGGTAGGCAGTGGGTCAGTGACAAAAGGTGATGGTTTCCATGCTAAAGAAGGAGACGTGATGTTGGTCTTGCTGTCTACCCCATGGCCAGAACTTCAAGGAGTCATCAAAGGTGATCTCTTCAGACATCTGCTCAGGATCTACCTGCCCCATGCAGATTCTGGCTGACTCCATCGCCCCCTCTGCATAGGAGTGAGTGGAATCATTCTCAGTGTGAGAGTTTCTGGAGAGAAACTCCTCAACCACATTTTGATAGTCTTCCAGCCTGATGCATCATTCCCTGTCTGAGTCATACAAGCAGAACAAAACTCTTAGCTTCTTTTCAGTGCACCTGCACCTGCTCCTCCTCCATGGGTTGGAAGTAAGACATGGTAATCAGGAAGCTCTCGAATTAATCTCCTGGGCCAGGCCACTGAGCCCCTTGCACATGTTCATATTGTCAAAGAAGGCAGATGGCTATTTGGATCATATTTGGTTGAGTTCCAGGCCTGGGACGTTGTTGATGTTCTCCTTAGGAATGGTGGGTTGATCTCCACTCAGCTTCTTAAACCTCCACTGGAGCTGCTGGATCTAGTCTGCTGAGAAGCCTGTCTTGTCCATAAGTTCCCACACATCCTCAGATTGGAAGTGGGAAGTGCCCATGGTGCTCCTGGCAGGGGCTGTGGGAAATGGCTTTCTCACAGGGCCGGGACTGGCATTGGCTCTGCAGCATGTGGTTAGGCCTTGGGTCCAACATGGGTGAGGATGCCAGGGATGGGTCTGAGCCACAGGTCAAGCAGCTTGGGCAAAGAAAACAATATTCATCTAAATAGGAAAGAAAGAAGTAAAACTGTCACTATTTGCAGATAACATAATATTATGTATTGAAAACCCTGAAGATTCTACCAAAAATCTGTTAGAACTAATAAACAAATTGAGTAAAGTTGTAGGATACAAAATCAACATAAAAAAGCTGTTGTGTTTCTACACAATAACAACAACAAGACAATCAGAAAGAGAAATTAATAAAACAATCTCATTTACAACTCTACCAAAAAAAAAAAAATAACAAACTAGGTATATAGTTATTGGAGGAAGTGATAGACCTGCACAATGAAAATTATAAGACATTGATGAAAGAAACTGGAGAATTATTATTGTTAAAATGACCATACTACTCAATGCACAAAAGACTCCAAAAGCCAAAGCAATCTTGAGAAAGAACAAAGCTAGAGGCATCACACTTCCTGATTTCAAACTATATTACAAAGCTATAGTAATCAAAACATTACGGTATTAGCATAAAAACAGACACATAGATTAACGGAAAACAAGAGGAGCCTAGAAATAAATCCACTCATATATGGTCAAATAATTTATAGCAATGGAGCCAAGAACGTGCAATGGTGAAAAAAAAAGTCTCTTCAATAAAAGGTGTTGGGAAAACTGGACAGCCACACACAAAAGAATAAAACACAACCCCTATTTTACATTATGTATACAAATTACCTGAAAATGGATTAAAGACTTGAACATAAGACCTGAAACCATAAACCTTCTAGAAGAAAACATAGGTGGTAAGTTCCTTGACATTAGTCTTGATAATGACTTTTTTTTTGAAATTGACACCAAAAACAAAGGAAACAAAAGCAAAAATAAACAAGTGAATAAGCAAGTGGGACTATATTAAATGAGATAGCTTCTGCACAGCAAAGGAAACCATCAAAAAGGAAAGCAATCTACCGAATGGGAGAAAATATTTACAAATCATCTATCTGATAAGAGATTAATATTCAAAATACATAAAAAACTCATACAACTTAATATCAAAAGAAAAACAAAACACCAAAAATCAATCTGATTAAAAATGGGCAGAGGATCTGAATAAGCATTTTTCCAATAAGACATACAGATATAGGGCTAATAGGTACATGAAAATGTGCTCAGTATCACTAATTATCAGGGAAATACAAATCAAAACCACATTGAGATACACCTCACACCTGTTAGGATGACTATTATCAAAAAGACAAGAAATAACAAGTGTTGGCAAGAATGTGGAGAAAAGGAAACCATTGTGCACTGCTGGAGAAAATGTAAATTGTTTCAGTCACTATGGAAAACAGTATGGAGGTTCTTAAAAATTTAAAAATAAAAGTATCTTATGATCCAACAATTCCACTTCTGGTACTTATCTGAAGGAAACAAAAACACTAATTCAAAAAGATGCATGCACCCCAGTATTCATAGCAGGGTTATTCACAATGACCAAGACATGGAAATAACCTAGGTGTCCATCAACGGATGAATAGATAAAGAAAGTGTGGTATATATATACATATATATATATATATATATATATACATATATATATATATATATATGTATATATATATGTGTGTGTGTGTGTGTGTGTGTGTGTGTATAATTCAGTAATAAAAGAGAGAAGGAAATCTCACCATTTGTGACAATGTGGATGGACCTTGAGAGCATTATGCTAAGTAAATTTAGTCAGAGAAAGACAAATACCATACGACCTCACTTACAAATGAAATCTGAAACAAACATACCAAAATAAAAAATAAAACTGAACTCACAGATATAGAGAACATATTGGTGGTTACCAGAGGTAGAGGGTGGGGAGTAAGCAAAATTGTTGAAGGTGGTCAAAAGGTACAAACTTCCAGTTATAAAATCAGTAAGTCCTGTGGATATAATGTACAGCATAGTGACAATAGCTAATATACTGTACTGTATATTTGAAAGTTCCTAAGAGAGTTGTTCTCATCACAAGAAACAATTCTGTACCTATGTAAAGTGATGGATTTCAACTAGACTTATTGTGACGATCATTACACAATATGTGCAAATATCAAATTATTATTTGTACACTTGAAACTAATAAAATACATCAATTATATCTCAATACAAAATCTGGGGGATTGTGTAATGGGGCAACAAACAAACCCCCAAATTTCAGTAGCTTATCACAGCACAAATTTATTTCTGTCATGGAAAGTCCAATGGAGATGATCCTTGCCTAAAGCTTTCCTTCAAGCAGAGACGGAGACTTAGAGATTTGGGCTCATTTAATTTTGGGGGGCTGCCATCTTCAACAGATGGTCCTTGAGGTCACTATAGATCAAAAACAAACAAGCAAAGAAACAAACCAAATGCCAAAAATAAACAAATAAAAACTTTCCCATGCAGAATACTGAAGAACAGAATATGAAGAACATAACAGTCTCTTTTTCAGATTATGTTTAGGTCATTATTTCTGTTAAGTATTTCAGAGATCAAAGCCATAAATTATTTGAAAGCAGAGATATATGATAGCTATTCAATATAGGTAAGTTCACCATTTTCCCTTGAAATATTAACATGAAAGATGCGACACTAAACCAATCTCAATGATGCCCCATTTGTCAGGTTAACTACATTCAGTTGACAGTTGTCAGCTAATAAACTAAATCAGGATCCCAAATTTTTTGACACAACACAGATTTTATGAAGGTAAAAGTTAAAGAAGCAGCTTATAACCACAAATACTGACCAGAAAATTACTTGATAATTTCTGTAATAATATATTTTACATAAAAATAAGAAATAGAAGCAGGCTACAAATGAAGTAGAAAAATAGTCCTATATTGAAACTTTGGAATAAGTCACCCTTAAAAGGAAAATCTAAAAAACACTATTTTGGAATTAGATTTTTATAAATTTTTATTTATATATACTGTTCTCCCTAAGAATTGAGACCTCCATACCTTTGTGTTAATAAATCATTTTGCATCCACTATCCTTTTAATATTTTAATGTTTTATGGCAGCATGGTTAGGCCCCATGTCCTAAGAGAAGCAAAATAGTGTAGAATCTTAGAGCACTGATTCTCCAACTAGACCATCTCTTTCACATCTAGGCTCTACAATGTCATATCTTTGCAAATTTAGACATGTTATTTAGTCTCCCCTTGGATTCGGATGGAGTAACTACACAGCCCCAAACAATCCATTAACAATTATTCTCAGACCCGATAATTGGTACTGAATGACTCTTAGATGGGCGAACTAGGCATGGGATATGTTTCTTTTCTGTCTGTGCGTGAAAGGACTGATAATCTTATAACAGCTTCAAGCAAACCCACAGCCATCAGAGTCCAGAGGCTGACTTCAGGGGACATGGATTTGGGAAATTCCAGGAGGGAATTTCTGGGGATTTTCTAGTGGAGAAGGAGGGAGGTCTCAGACTCTAGTTCCTCTCTCTTGTCCTCTTCCTCCTTGGGCTCAGTAGAAGCATTGGAGACCTGCCAGCTTCCTGAGCTCTGCCTGAAGATGGCCACCCAGCACTGGTTGGGGACAAGGGCTAAACAGTGGTCACCAGCCACACCTAGGAGGCAGGGCCCAAAAGCCAGGCAAGCTCTGGCCACAGGGGCCACTTCTTACCCTCCCAGCTCACAGGGGGGCCACTGTTTCCTCTAATCTGTCAGTGCAGTACCTGTGCTCCTGGAGGTGGAAAGGTGAGTCCTCCACACATTCCTGGCTGGGGCCCTCCAGCCTGCTTTTTCTCCACTGCTCCACCGCTCTCTGCACCTTTTCTTATTCTGGTGAATCCCCCTTCCTCGAATTAAAGTCTTTTCTTGCCCCTTTGGGGCTGCATGAAAAAAAAAAAAAAAACTAAAAAGATAATTACTCAAATTTCACAAATTATTACTTACACTTTAAAAAACTACACTTGTTTCCCTTAGGATTGTAGACACTTACATAAGAGGGGTAAATGTACTTTTTTTAACTCAAGCAATATTCAACTATCTGTTCAACTCCTAATCTTTGTGTATCAGGTGACATATTTTTTCTATCTAAGACCATCTGTTGACAAAAATTATTTTAATTAATTTAGTCATTTGTTAACTTTAGAATGCCATTTATTTTCAAGTAATCTTGATATATTCTTTATGTCCTACACATTTTTCAAAAGTTTAAGACCATAATTTGATACTGAGGTAAAATCATGCATACAAGTTGCAGGGGTATTTTTTACATTTTCTCTTACAGAAAAAACATATGTTGACAGAAAACTTCATTCATTTACTTATGAATTTGTATTGATCTTTTGTGTTTTATATATAATAGGTAACATTTATTGAGGGCCTGCTATTTGTTATAAATGTTTTCAGCACTTTAAAGGGCTACTTCATTTTATTTTATGACAATTTTATCTGGTAAAATATCATTCCCCTTTACTTGGGAAGTGAGGCCCAAGGTCATATAGTTATAAAACAGACCACACTCCCTCAGATGTTTCAGCCATGAATTATCTATGCTTACTGTAAGTCAGGAAGAACTAGGTAACTATTCCCTGCCCCATAGTACAGAAGAAAGTGGCAGAGGTTTAGAGTGTGGCATTGTAGTGCCTTACAGTTTAATTTTCTAACACAACTCTTTCTCCAAAGAGTTGTCCAGCTGCATAAAATTCCCACTTGAACTTTCCTCAGGGAAGCTAATATGAGTGCTATGTCTACATGGCTGTTTGTAGACATGTAGGTATGGCCCTGAGCTTTCTTGTACATCAGACATTTAGGAACAGATGAAAAAATCAGGAGACAACTGGGATCCTTTGATAGGTGCTGATGATGAGAGAACCACTGCTAGAAGAGACCATTACTCTTCACAGCAGCCCTACTGGGAACTGTGGCAGAAGGCCTCTAGGAGTGAATACCAACAAGACTTAAGGCCAGAAATAACTGCCACATATGTAAGTGGGATGTACTATGGTTCTGATAATGTAAGGAGCAGACTTTATTTCTTCAGTCTCTTCTGTTTCTAAACTGTAGGAATGGATCTGAAATTAGATGTTGAGAACTTAGCTTTAATAAATGTAGTCTTTTAATGTGTTCTCATTTAAATACTTTTTCACTCCATGATGGTGTATGCTGGGAGAGGGAACATGCTGGATGAGTAGAAAAATGGGAGTGGCAAATCAGCAAACTGGAAAATCTGTTTTTGCTTTTTTTTAAATTGTCTAACCCCAAAATGAGGCCAGTCCTACTACTATATCTCCTCCTTCGAAATTAATATATGATATTGATACTCACAATGTTATAATATATCAAGTGCAATTTATGAAAAGATGATAGAATGTCTTTTAGACTAGTCATGTCATTTTATTTATTTATTTCATATGACATTCTTCATGTTTCACCTTATTAGATAAACTTTAATCTAGTAGGTAATGAAAAACATTACCTTCCATGGAAATTTGATCTGATATGTTGGGAAGAACATTGAATATTGATTGGGAGATTAGTCATAGTAATTTGAATCTTAAAGTAGTGTAAAATCTTTTTACATTATATTCATTTATTCATAAACTATACATTTATTGAGCACTTACTCTGTACCAGGCATTTTGGTAGATGATAACCAAAAGAAGAAATGTTTATGCCCTCAAAGAGCTTGCAGTTTATTAGAAAAAGCATGTTTAAACAGTTTCAGAATAATAAAGTTAATATTAAAATAGAAATACTGTATGTACTAGACAGGTACCTAAATGAGAGAACACTCAATTCTTCCCTGGAGAAGAAAGGCTCAGAAAAATAGTGCAGGGATGATGCAATACAACATATGATTTAAAATGCCAACTTTAAAAATTAGTTTATTTATGTGGGTTTGTCCTTTAAAATATGAGAGATGTAAAGAAAATAGATCTATAAACCAAATATGATTAAAAATATCCAAATTTCTTCTTGTGAGAGTATCTAAATCATGGTACTGAATTTAATTAAATAAGAAAATATGTTCAATTTGAAGGGCTAATCTGTGCAACTTCATAAGGTTGAAAAGATTTTAGGCATGATGGAAAGCTGTTTCATAATGGAGGAAAGTGGGAAAAAACTTTATTGATTTTATTCCATTGGCTTTTGCTCTTCCATCGATTTTGTTAACATATTAGCATTTAGTCCTATTTTTGCTCCTTTAATTTTTTTCCTTTAGTTGTTTAAATATGTTTTTCTATTTGATTTATTTACAGAATTTTGAGTATGTTAAACTTAATACTATTTTCTGTATTTATCCTGTTTTAATTTTATAGAGATTCTTGACTATGTGGGCTAACATCACAAACAGTTTTTGCAAGTTCTTAACCATTATTTCTTGCCATAAAATTTCTGTTCTTTTTGTTTCTCTTTTCCTTCTAGGATTCCATTTACATGTATGTTTAACATTTTCACTGGTTCCCTTATTTAATTTTTTTAATCCCATTTTCCATCTTTTTGGTTCTCTGTGCTTCAGTCAACAATTTTCTTAGTATTTTCCAGTGAATTATTTTCTAGTTAACTAATCTTTTCTCCAGCTGTGTCTAATATGTTTTGAAACCCATGTATGGAATTGAGTGTGATGCTTCTTTCAGCTTCTAAACATGTGTTGAAATCTCTTTGCCCACTGATAATATAGATCTTGTTCTGTTTATGTATGTTTTACTTAAATAAAATTTTATTAAAATTTAAGTTCTATGATGACTCTTTTCCTTATGAAAAAGTATCCATTCATCACTAAAATAAATAGTAGTATGTATCTAAGGCTTTAGAATTATATTTTCATAGGTGACTTTGGGGACTGTGTTCAATAATATAGACAGCATCTCTGCATTCATTTGCATTTCTAAACTTTCCATTGTCTTTATTTCAATAGTCAGAAGTTTTATTTAACATCAAAAGTTACATTGGAAATTGCTGAATAAATTTTAAAATCCTTTGTATTCTGTTTTATATTGTTGGTACCTAATAGGGAAAATATTCTTAATAAATTTTAGTGTTAACTGGTAGTATAATGTTGGGAAGTACTACTTTATGTATGAAATTATGAAGTCTAATAATGTATATCAACAACATTCAATAGGTTTTAAATAATAACTTGAATAGATATGTCCCATTTACTTTTAAGATTTCTTTCTTTACATTTGGATATATATGTATTGCATATATGCATAGACAATACATATATAATGGATAGATAGATAGATAAACAGATAGATAGATAGTTGGATATAGATATACAGACATAGATATATAGAGAGATATAGTGTTGATAGATAATGGGACCCCTGGAAAAACTTTTTACTTTCTATTCTCTTAGTAAGGAGAATTTGCTATCATTGACTTATGCACTATTGTTCTGATTCAACCAAACTCTTTCCCACAATTTTATCCTATGAATTTATTTCAACTGGTCTCCAGTTTGAAGAGTACATTTGAAATAACAGGATAAAAAGAAAATAAAATTTATTAATTAAAATAAAATGTATAACTCTGCATTCCAATTCCCATTCTAATTCCATATAGTGATAGTAAAATAAAACCTAATTAAGATTGAAATCACATTCTCCCTCTCCACTTACCACATTTGGGTAAAAATTGTACTGATTAGTCTGTTGTATTTACTCTACATTGCTCCAGAACTCCAAGGAATTCTCTCTGTAAGGTGATTCAGAACTGAACATGCTTCTAATTAAAAAAAAATCTAAGAAGTATTTTTTTTTTTGTGCCTCACTAATTTTTAGGTGCTATAGAAAAATATGTCACTTCTCTTCCCACCACAAAGAACTTACAATATAATTATGGAAATAAGACTAAGAATGACAACAAAGTCAGGTAACTAATTCCAATAGAATTAGGTTCTAATCATTTTCATTGTGTTTTAATTGTACTTCGATATCGGAAGAGAAAAAGAGTAATACCAAGTCATATATTACAAATATTAAATAAGTCTGTGAAGAGGTTGTGGGATTTAAACTTCGACCTTGCATTTCAAAAAACAGTGAAAATGATGCTCTTCAGCAGGGCACAGTTGGGGATATTGTGCTTCTCAAAGCTTTACCTGTCCTACAGACAAAGCATGTGAGACATGAATTGACTGAGATCATTTTCAAAGTTGGAAAAGTCATGGATCTACTGACCGTAAAACCCAGCACAGGAACTACCTTTTCAGAGAGTCCAGTCAGTTTGCAAACCACTCGCATAACCAAAAATCAGGAAGAACTAGGTATCTCTTCAACACAGTGAAGGAGGATTGGAAAACAGAGCCAAAGGAAAAGCGTTATAAGTTTGCTTTATGGAAAAATTTTTCTAAATTTCATCACAAACTGTGCAATTTATCTTCTGGTATTTATGAGATAGCTAAAAATAAATGAAGTAAAGTTCTTGCTAAAATTTTTCATAAAAAAAGACGGTGAAGAATTTTATAACCTCTGACTGTGTAGGAATGATATAAACCATAAAAGTAAGACTGGAAGAGGACAGAAACTGGAAGATACAATAATTAGTCCAGTTTTCTCATATTTTATAATAAGTAATCATTTTATGATCAAGTATCATATCAAAGTGTTAAAAGTATTAATACAAGAATGACTATATATTTAAAGATATTAAGTAGACTTAGTAAATAATACAATATAGTTGAAATCATGTAGTAGGTATTACAAGCACTTACTCATATCTTGCTCACTTCTCCTTCTTGGTACCAGCAGGAGTACTGTCTCCTTAAGATTTAGTTTATGGCAAGAAGCATATCAACAGAAATGACTGCTGTCACTTCTGGGCTGACACATTGAATTCCTGCTGCAGACTCCTCCATGTTCCCCTCCCCTGCAGAGTGGACCGGAAGCATTATGTTGAGAAGTGAGTGCCACAAGATTGAAGCAGCCTGAGATTCTGAGCTGCCACATAGAGAATAGCTGCTTTGGAGAGATGCCCAGACTGTAGGGTACTTTTTGCAAGACATAAACTTTGTTGTGATAAGTCACTGAAATGTTGTGTTCTTTTTACTGCAGTATAACCTAGTCTTTTCTGATTTACACAAAATAAGCAGTGGTTGGGACATAGTAGAAGAGGAAGTCAATAGAGCTTGTCTAAAGATTCAGATAACTAAGAATATGGCTAAAAGTAATACCTATAAAGAAAACCTCTAGAAAATGTATAAACATTCCAAATTATCAGGAAAAAACCCCCACAAACATGCATAAAAGAAAACAAGCACTGTTTACATAGTGAAATATTTTAAAAAGGAGTGGGAGAAAATAATGACATAATTAACCAAACATATATATCATTTAAATAAATGTAAATAGGCTTAACTCAACCGTTTAAAGTAAAAAATGTTATTAGAACCAAGAACAAAACCTAGTAATATATTGTATACAAAAATATACAAGTTGCAAAATAACCCAAAAAAGCCAAATATGGAAAAGTTCGATCTAGCCAGCCAAAGAAAATGCAAATAAACAAAAATCCAAAAGTGAGATTAGCAATATTAAATCAGAAAAAAACAAAATTCAGGGCAAGAAATAATTATATGAAGAAAAATTTTTATATAATACAATTTACAACAAAGATCAAAGAAAATATTCATTCATTAAATAAAACTGTAAGAGCCAAATCATCAGGAAATCCAGAGAAAAAGACACAAACACATTTGTAACAGGAAACTAATTTTTCTTTTCCATTTTAGGATAAATTAAATTTAAAACAAAAATAAACATGTAAACAGTATAAATAATATTATTAATATATACTTATAATTTTTAAGTTCTGTACTTTGATATAGAAAATATTCTTTTAAAAATGCTATTAACTTTGAAATTTGGTCATGTATAATGTCACGAAGCATTTCAATCAACTTTGGAAAGTCAAATTTGTATATACTATACCCTCTGATTTAGTTTAAAAGAGCACAAAGTTATATGGGAAAATATAAAAAGTATAATGTCCTAAGCGTAAAAACTATATGTATATGTGTGTGTGTATGTAAACATATATTTAACTACTTTATTAAGATGTATTTTAAATAGCACAAAACTAATGTATTTCAAGTGTACAATTCAATGATTTTTTATTAACTTTATTGGCAGCTTCAATAATCACCATAAATCAGCCTTAGAGCATTTCACATCTCCCAAAAGGATTCCTCATGCCCATTTACAGTTCAGCCCTGTTTCCACCCAGATTCCCACTTCTAGTCCCCAGCACCCACTAATCTACTTTCTGTCTCTATAAAATTGTCTTCAGGACTGGACCTTCAATATGGCGGAGGAGTAAGACATGGAGATCACCTTCCTCCCCACAAATACATCAGAAATACATCTATGCATGGAGCAACTCCTACAGAACACCTACTGAACTCTGGCAGAAGACCTTAGACTTCCCAAAAGGCAAGAAACTCCCCACGTACCTGGGTAGGGCAAAAGAAAAAAAAAAAAAAGCACAGAGACAAAAGAATAGGGACGGGACCTGCACCTCAGGGAGGGAGCTGTGAAGGAGGAAAATTTCCACACACTGGGAAGCCCCTTCACTGGCAGAGACGGGGGTCGGGGTTGCGGGGGGGGAGGCATCGGAGCCACGGAGGAGAGCACAGCAATAGGGGTACAGAGGGCAAAGTGAAGAGATTCCTGCACAGAGGATCAGTGCCAACCAGCACTCACCAGCCAGAGGGGCTTGTCTTCTAACCCGCTGGGTCGGGTGGGGGCTGGGAGCTGAGGCTCAGGCTTCGGAGGAGGTCAGATCCCAGGGAGAGGACTGGGGTTGGCTGTATGAAAACAGCCTGAAAGGGGCTAGTATGCCACAGCTAGCTGGGAGGGAGTCCAGGAAAAACTCTGGAACTGCCAAAGAGGCAAGAGACCATTGTTTCGGGGTGTGCAAGGAGAGGGGATTCAGAGCACCGCCTAAATGAGCTCCAGAGACGGGCGTCCGTGGACACCAGAGACAGAGACGAGCATGAAATGCTAAGACTCCTGCTGCAGCCACCAAGAAGCCTGTGTGCAAGCACAGGTCACTATCCACACTTCCACTCCCAGGAGACTGTGCAGCCCGCCACTGCCTGGGTCCCGTGATCCAGGGACAACTTCCCAGGAGAACACACAGCACACCATACGTTGTTGTAATGCCATGTTGGCCTCTGCCGCCGCAGGCTTGGCCCACATTCCGTATCCCTCCCTACCCCCGCCCCCCGACCTGAGTGCGCCAGAGCCCCCCTACATGCAGAGGTGGAGCGAAATCTAAAGTTGAACCCCAGCAGCTGTGCGAACAAAGAAGAGAAAGGGAAATCTCCTCCAGCAGCCTCAGGAGCAGAGGATTAAATCCCTACAATCAACTTGATGTAGCCTGCATCTGTGGAATACCTGAATAGACAAGGAATCATACCAAAATTGAGACAGTGGACTTTGGGAGCAACTGTAGACCTGGGGTTTGGTTTCTGCATCTAATTGGTTTCTGGTTTTATGTATATCTTAGTTTAATATGTAGAGTTTATTATCATTGGTAGATTTGTTTATTGATTTGGTTGCTCTCTTCCTTTTTAAAAAATAATTATATATATATAAATACATACTTTATTCCTTTCTCTTTTTTTGCGACTGTGTATGTGTATGCTTCTTTATGTGATTTTGTCTGTATAGCTTTGCTTTTACCATTTGTCCTAGCATTCTGTCTGTCCATTTTTTTTTCTTTTTTTAATTACATTTATTTTTTTAATTTTTAATAATTTATGTTTTATTTTAATATCTTTAATTTAATTTTCTTTCTTTCTTTCTTTCTTTCTTTCTTTCTTTCTTTCTTTCTCTCTCCCTTTTCTTCTGAGCCGTGTACTGAGAGGGTCTTGGTGCTCTGGCCTGGTGTCAGGCCTGCGTCTCTGAGGTGGGAGAACCGAGTTCAGGCTATTGGTCCACTGGAGACCTCATGGCTCCACGTAATATCAAACGGCTAAAGTTCTCCCAGAGATCTCCATCTCAGCACTAAGACCCAGCTCCACTCAATGACCAGCAAGCTCCACTGGTGGACACCCTATGCCAAACAATTAACAAGACAGGAACAAAACCCCACCTATCAGCAGAGAGGCTGCCTAAAATCATAATAAGGTCATAGGCACCCCAAAACACACCATCGGATGCAGTCCTGCCCATCAGAAAGACAAGATCCAGGCTCATCCACCAGAACACAGGCACAATTCCCCTCCACCAGGAAGCCTACATAACCCACTGAAACAACCTTACCCACTGGGACAGACAACAAAAACAATGGGAACTACGAACCTGCAGCCTGCAAAAAGGAGACGCCAAACACAGTAAGTTAAGCAAAATTAGAAGACAGAGAAACACACAGCAGATGAAGGAGCAAGGTAAAAACCCACCAGGCCAAACAAATGAAGAGGAAACAGACAGTCTATCTGAAAAAGAATTCAGAGTAATGATAGTAAAGATATCCAAAATCCTGGAAATAGAATGGAGAAAATACAAGAAACGTTTAACAAGGACATAGAAGAACTAAAGAGCAAACAAACAATGATGAACAACACAAGAAATGGAATTAAAAATTCTCTAGAAGGGATTAATAGCAGAATAACTGAGGCAGAAGAATGGATAAGTGACCTGGAAGATAAAATAGTGGAAATAACTACTGCAGAGCAGAATAAAGAAAAAACAATGAAAAGAATTGAAGAGAGTCTCAGAGACCTCTGGGACAGCATTAAATGCACCAGCATTCGAATTATAGCAGTCCCAGAAGAAGAAGAGAAAAAGGAAGGGACTGAGAAAATATTTGAAGAGATTTTAGGTGAAAACTTCCCTAATATGGGAAAGGAAATAGTAAAGTCCAGGAAGCACAGAGAGTCCCATAAAGGATAAATCCAAGGAAAAACACTCCAAGACACATATTAATCAAACTATCAACAGTTAAATACAAAGAAAAATTATTAAAAACAGCTAAGAAAAAAAACAAATAACATACAAGGGAATCCCCATGAGGTTAAGAGCTGATCTTTCAGCACAAACTCTGCAAGCCAGAAGGGAGTAGCAGGACATATTTAAAGTGATGAAAGGGAAGAACCTACAACCAAGATTGGTCTACGCAGCAAGGATCTCATTCAGATTTGACAGAGAAATTAAAAGCTTTACAGACAAACAAAAGCTAAGAGAACTCAGCACCACCAAACCAGCATTACAACAAATGCTAAAGGAACTTCTCTAGGAAGGAAGCACAAAAGAAGGAAAAGGCCTACAATAACAAATCCAAGACAATTAAGAAAATGGTAATAAGAACCTACATATCGATAACTACCTTAAATGTAAATGGATTAAGTGCTCCAACCAAAAGACATAGACTGGCTGAATGGATACAAAAAGAAGACCTGTACATATGCTGTCTACAAGCGACCCACTTCAGACCTAGGGACACATACAGACTGAAAGTGAGGGGATGGAAAAAGACATTCCTTGCAAATGGAATCAAAACAAAGCTGGAGTAGCAATTCTCATATCAGACAAAATAGAGTTTAAAATAAAGAGTATTACAAGAGACACTACATAATGATCAAGGGGCCAATCCAAGAAAAAGATATAGCAATTGTAAATATATATGCACCCAACATAGCAACACCTCAATATATAAGGAAAAGGGTAACAGCCATAAAATGGGAAATCAACAGTAACACAATCATAGTAAGGGACTTTAACACCCCACTTTCACCAATGGACAGATCATTCAAAATGAAAATAAATTAGGAAACACAAGCTTTAAATGACACATTAAACAAGATGGACTTAATTGATATTTATAGGATATTCCATCCAAAATCAACAGAATACACTTTCTTCTGAAGTGCTCATGGAACATTCTCCAGGATAGATCATATCTTGGGTCGCAAATCAAGCCTTGGTAAATTTAAGAAAATTGAAGTTGTATCAAGTATCTTTTCCGACCACAATGCTGTGAGACTAGATATCAATTACAGGAAAACATCTATAAAAAATACAAACACATAGAGACTAAAAAATACACTACTAAATAACAAAGAGATCACTGAAGAAATCAAAGAGGAAATCAGAAAATACCTAGAAACCAATGGCAATGAAAACACGATGACCCAAAACCTATGGGATGGAGCAAAAGCAGTTTTAAGAGGGAAGTTTATAGCAATACAATCCTACCTCAAGAAACAAGAAACATCTCAAATAAATAACCTAACCTTACACCTAAAGCAGTTAGAAAAAGAAGAACAAAAAATCCCCAAATTTAGCTGAAGGAAGGAAATCATAAAGATCAGATCGGAAATAAATGAAAAAGAAATGAAGGAAAGGATAGCAAAGATCAATAAAACTAAAAGCTGGTTCTCTGAGAAGATAAACAAAATTGATAAACCGTTAGTCAGACTCATCAGGAAAAAAAGGGATAAGACTCAAATCAATAGAATTAGAAATGAAAAAGGAGATGTAACAAGTGACAATGCAGAAATGCAAAGGATCATGAGAGATTACTACAAGCAACTATATGCCAATAAAATGGACAACCTGGAAGAAATGGACAAACTCTTAGAAAAGCACAACTTTCTGAGACTGAACCAGGAAGAAATAGAAAATATAAACAGACCAATCACAAGAACTGAAATTCAGACTGTGTTTAAAAATCTTCCAACAAACAAAAGCCCAGGACCAGATGGCTTCACAGGCGAATTCTATCAAACATTTAGAGAAGAAGTAACACCCATCCTTCTCAAACTCTTCCAAAATATAGCAGAGGGAGGAACAGTCCCAAACTCATTCTACGAGGCCACCATCACCCTGATACCACAATCAGAAAAAGATGTCACAAAGAAAGAAAACTACACTCCAACATCACTGACAAACATAGATGCAAAAATCCTCAACAAAATACTGGCTAACAGAATCCAGTAGCACATTAAAAGGATCATACACCATGATCAAGTGAGGTTTAGCACAGGAATGCAAGGATTCTTCAATATACACAAATCAGTCAATGTGATACACTATATTAACAAACTGAAGGGGAAAAACCATACGATCATCTCAATAGATGCAGAAAAACGTTCGACAAAATTCAACACTGATTTATGATAGAAAAGCCTCCAGAAAGTAGGAATGGAGGGAACTTACCTGAACTTAATAAAGGCCGTATATGACAAACCCACAGCCAACATTGTTCTCAATGGTGAAAAACTGAAACCATTTCCTCTAAGATCAGGAACAGGACAATGTTGTCCACTCCCACCACTATTATTCAACATAGTTTTGGAAGTTTTAGTCACAGCAATCAGAGAAGAAAACGAAACTAAAGGAATCCAAATTGGAAAAGAAGAAGTAAAGCTGTCACTGTTTTCAGATGACATGATACTATATATAGAGAATCCTAAAGAAGCTACCAGAAAACTAGTAGAGCTAATCAATGAATTTGGTAAAGTAGCAGGATAAAAAATTAATGCACAGAAATCTCTTGCCTTCTTATACACTAATGATGCAAAATCTGAAAGAGAAATTAAGGAAACACTCCCATTTACCATTGCAACAAAAAAAGTAAAATACCTAGGTATAAACCTACTTAAGGAGACAAAAGACCTGTATGCAGAAAACTATAAGACACTGATGAAAGAAATTAAAGATGATACAAACAGATGGACAGACAGATATACCATGTTCTTGGATTGGAAGAATCAACATTGTGAAGATGACTATACTACCCAAAGCAATCTACAGATTCAATGCAATCCCTATCAAATTACCAATGGCATTTTTCACAGAATTAGAACAAAAAATTTCACAATTTGAATGGAAACACAGACGACCCTAAATAGCCAAAGCAATCTTGAGAAAGAAAAACCGAGCAGGAGGAATCAGGCTCCCGGAATTTAGACTATACTACAAAGCTACAGTATGGTACTGGCACAGAAACAGAAATATAGATCAATGAAATAGGATAGAAAGCCCAGAGATATACCCACGCATATATGGTCACCTTGTTTTTGATAAGGCGGCAAGAATATACAATGGAGAAAAGACAGCTGCTTCAATAAGTGGTGCTGGGAAAACTGGACAGCTACATGTGAAAGAATGAAATTAGAGCATTCCTTAACACCATACACCAAAATAAACTCAAAATGGATTAAAGGCCTAAATGTAAGCCAGATACTATAAAACTCTTAGAGAAAAACATAGGCAGAACACTCTATGACACAAATCACAGCAAGATCCTTTTTGACCCACCTCCTAGAGAAATGGAAATAAAAACAAAAATAAACAAATGGGACCTAAAGAAACTTAAAATCTTTTGCACAGCAAAGGAAACCATAAACAAGACAAAAAGACAACCCTCAGAATGGGAGAAAATATTTGCAAATGAAGCAACTGACAAAGGACTAATCTCCAAAATTTACAAGCAGCTCATGCAGCTCAACATCAAAAAAACAAACAACCCAAACCAAAAATGGGCAGAAGACCTAAACAGACATTTCTCCAAAGAAGATATACAGATTACCAACAAACACATGAAAGGATGCTCAATATCACTAATCATTAGAGAAATACAAATCAAAACTACAATGAGATATCACCTCTCACTGGTCAGAATGGCCAACATTAAAATCTACAAACAATAAATGCTGGAGAGGGTATGGAGAAAAGGGAACCCTCTTGCACTGTTGGTGGGAATGTAAATTGATACAGCCACTATGGAGAACAGTATGGAGGTTCCTTAGAAAACTAAAAATAAAACTACCATATGACCCAGCAATCCCACTACTGGGCATATACCCTGAGAAAACCATAATTCAAAGAATCATGTACCACAATGTTCATAGCAGCACTATTTACAATAGCCAGGACATGGAAGAAACCTAAGTGACCACCAACAGAAAAATGGATAAAGAAGATGTGGTATATATATACAATGGAATATTACTCAGCCATAAAAAGAAATGAAATTGAGTTATTTGTAGTGAGGTGGATGGACCTAGATTCTGTCATACAGAGTGAAGTAAGCCAGAAAGAGAAAAACAAATACCATATGCTAACCTATATATATGGAATCTGAAAAAAAAAAAAAAAAAGTTCTGAAGAACCTAGGGGCAGGACAGGAATAAAGACCCAGATGTAGAAAATGGACTTGAGGGCATAGGGAGTGGGAATGGTAAGCTGGGACAAAGTGAGAGAGTGGCCTAGACATATATACACTACCAAATGTAAAATAGATAACTAGTGGGAAGCGGCCACATAGCACAGGGAGATTAGCTGGATGCTTTGTGACCACCCAGAGGGGTGGGATAGGGAGGGTGAGATGGAGGAGATATGGGGATATATGTATATGTATAGCGGATTCACTTTGTTATACAGCAGAAACTAACATACCATTGTAAGGCCATTATACTCCAATAAAGATGTTAAAAAAAAATTGCCTTAGTTGGAAATTTTATGTATCTGTAACCATATGACATGTTGTCTCTTGTGTCTAGCTTCTTAAACTTAGAATAATGTTTTCTGAAGTTAATCCAGGACATAGCCTGGCCAGGAATTCCTTCCTTTTTATTACTGAGTAGTATTCTATTGTATGGATATACAACACTTTGTCTATTCACTTATCAATTGATGGACATTTAGGTTGTTTCCACTTTTTGGCTATTGTGAATAATGCTGCTATGGACATTCACATGCAAGTCTTTGTGTGGACATGCATTTTCATATAACCTGGGTATAGACCTACAAGTGTTGGGTTCTATGGTATTTTATGTTTAACTTTTTGAGAAACTTCTAAACTGTTTTCCAAAGTAGCTGTACCATCTCACATTCTCCCAGAAATGTATGATATTTTTCCACATTGTACACATTGTCACCACTGTTTGTTATTGTTAGTCTTATTTTGGATAGCTGATCTAGTGGATATGAAATTGTATCTTGTAGTTTTAATTTATATTTCTCTAATTATGAACTTGTTATGTACTTATTAGCTCTGATGTTTATTTTTATTTTTTTCAAGGCCACCAAGGTATTAGCTCAATCCTGATACTATCTACCAGGAGATAGCATCAGGTAGCACAGGTTAAGGGTTCAGTACTACAAGATTGCCCCCTCCCCCCCAACACACACACTTTGGAGGCCAAACACAAGTCCAGGTTGCCACCTGTGCTTCTGACCAAACACCTATAAGTAGGAGGGTCGCACAACCACTTGCTTGGGTTCTATTAATCTGCTAGAGTGGCTCACAGAATTTAGAGAAACATTTTATATACTTTTATTTTATAAAAGGATATAACTTAGGAACCGGTAGATGAAAGAGATGCATAAGGCAAGGTATGGTGAAAGAATGCCGTGCTTCTATGCTTTCTGGGTGCACTGCTTTCCCCATATCTCCATGTTTTCACTGGAAGCTCTCAAAATCCCATCCTTTTTGGTTTTTATGATGACTTCATTACCCAGGTATGGTTGATTAAATCGTCGGCCACTGGTGATTGAACTCAATTTCCAGACGTTTTCCCCTCCCTAGAGGTGAGGGTGTGGTGGGATGGGATTGAAAGTCCATCCCACTAATTACAAAGTGGGTTCCCCTGGCAACCAGACCTCATCCTCAAGTTACCTAGGGGCTTTCCAAAAGTCACCTCATTAACATTAATAGACCTAATAAATAAATAAATGAACTATTTGGGGGGAAAATTAAGATAATATAAAAGATAAATAATTTTCTAAATCAAACAGGGAATATTGATATCACACAAATACATGACATACACACTGATAATAGAAATAATCACAGATATAGGGGATGTTACCTAAATCATGAGACACTAATTTTCTCCATTCTATGTAAGCACATTTACAAACTTGAATGATATATACATATATATACATATTTTTTTAGGAAAATGTAAACTGCCACTACCAATCACAGAACAGATAGATAATTTGAAGAGATAATACCACCTAAGAAACAGATTTGTCAAAGAGCTATGCTCAATAAATAGACTGTTTCCTAGAGCAGTTTGTTAAGAAACAGTTAATTCCAAAGCTATATAAAATCCTTTGAAACACAGAAAAAAGAAGAGAGCTTCCAACTTTCTTTTTATGAAATTGGCAAAATATTGACACCAAACAGTGATAAAAGATATAGTCCAAAAGATATAGTCCATTAGCTACATAGGACCCTGCCCCTCCAAAAAAATGAAGAAAAATAAGGAGAACTCCAAACTAATCTCACCCATGACACCAGTTTACAAAACATTAAATAAAAGCTACCCAACATTACCCAGAAGCATACTAATCAAGACTAAGTGAGTCTTATTCCATGTATGCACCTATTCTGCTATTTCCCTGAAACTGACTGCTCTAGTACCAACATATATAACATTATAGCATTTGAATAACATTTGGTGAAAATTGACATTTTTTCACTGGTGGTCATATTGCCTAATGCCCAGGTGGTAACTCCTAGGTGACTTGAATCATTGTTAGTCTTTAGTAAATGACTTCATGGTGAATGGCTTATTCTCTGATTTTTCTTTCAAGTCTCAGGAATATCCAGTGCTATATTTTCCTTTGCACTCTATCCTACATTTCATCTCAGCTTTGTTTTGTGTTTGTGTGAAGGGGCAGAGGTTTCCCTGGACCAGAATTAATTGTTAGGTCTTTCAGTTCTACACTATTTACTTTTGTATGCAATTTGTTTAACTAATTAGATATATAGTGGTAGTTTGGCATTAAATGCAATGTATACATTGGTGGTTTTGCATTCAAGATAAACTCAAACGAACAACCAATATAATATTTAAATGTAATATTTTTCAAATTTTAAGAATGAACAAACCAAAAAAAACTGATTCAGTTAGTGGTCAAATTGAGAAGAAGATATATTAAAACTAATACATCTAGAGTAGAGATCTAACAACTTTCTCTCATCTCTCTCTTTTTCCCTCTTATCTTAATCTGTCTATTACGTTTATCCATCTCTCTTTCTATAGGGCTATTATCTAACCATTTCCTTGAAATTCCTTAAAATTCTACTCTCACCTAAGACTTAAAAAGACTTTTAGTATAAGCTGTACATTCGGATTCCTTTCTGAGGGCAATAGACAGCATCTGATTATCTCACTAATGGAGGTAAATGTCTGTCCTGATTAGGAGAAAAATACCACCGCCTTGTATCAATGCATATCATGGTATAATAAGAAAAGAGTATAATGCATGGCTTTTATCTGCATTTTCTGTTCTTATTGAAAGAAGGAATGAGACTAGAATAGGTGCTGTAGAAGAACACTAAAAATAAGGTGGTTCGCTCTGGGCTTTGCTTGGACTAGCATAAAAGACGCCTGGATAAGGTGGGAGCCAAGGTGTTAGGAAAGCACCTCATTAAAGGTAGGCTGCCTAGAGAGAGAAGAAGGAACACTGTGGCTTGAGAGCAGTGCAGTAGCAAGTCCAGACTTACAGGAATTCATATACCTGAAGTCTGGAACAGTCAAACCAGCTTGAGGCCATCTATCACCATAGCAGTTAGTGGCTGCAGGGGCTGTTTGAACCCTAGATTCCTGGAGAGAGTACAATACCAGAGTGACTACATCACAGAGCTTCTGACCCTGAGATCCAGTAAGTAAATGTTCATAAAGCAAGGATCAAGAAGTTTGGTTCTCCCTGGGCACTTAGCTCTGAGGGTGAACAGGCATTCATTAGAGAGATAAGGCTCAAGTTTGAGAGATAGGTCTTAAGTATTAGCAAGAGCATATCTGAGACTTCCTAAAGAAAAACAGCAGGCCACCCACCAGAGTGGAGAGGGCTCAGAGAAGGCACAGCTGTGGCTGTCATAGAATGATTGGACGAAGGAAAAAATTTATTACAAATGCTAGTGTCTCCAAGAAAAGCAAAATTTACTTGGTGAGATAGTGTTAAATACTTCTTCTTCCTATTCCTAAATATACAATGTAGTTTGTTTTTGACTGATTTGAGTACTATTTTGTTTCTAGTATCTCTAAAGAATAAGTATGCAAATTTTAAAGTTTATGTTTTAAAAACTTAAAAAGAAAGCTTGAGAGCTAGAAAGGATTGTAGAGATAATATATTCTATCACATACCCACAAAATCCATTTCCAAATGAGAAATGTGACACTCAGGGAAATTCTCTAACTTGCCTAGAGTCATGAGTGGTAATGAAAGAATTAATACTCACACTGCTGATTCCTAACACAAACTTAGTTTAATATAGAATGTCGCTAATAAAGAGTAAATTTCTTAAATAAAATTTCTATTTTATCCATTTTTCAGAACATCAACAACAAGAACTAATGGTTGGCTACTGGCAGGAACATAAGTTTTTTAAATAATAAAAGAAAAAATGCTTATGGATATAACTCATAAGTACTGACACATTCTATATGAGTGCATAAAAATACATACAATACCACTATATATACATTGCATATATAGGGATGTATATATTTATCTATCTATCTATATTTATCTATCCATCCAGATATATATGGATAGCTAGATATATATGGGTATATATAGTTTTATATATAAACACATATATGTAGGGATATATGCATACATACACATATTCCTTGAAGATGTAATTTCAAGTTGTAATTCCTATCAACTGAAGAACAGAATAAGCTGCCTCAAAATGTACCATGTTGGCATGTGGATTGTTTTGAGCTAAAGGCAGTCAAGACACAGCAGATTCAAGAAAAAAAGCTTTTAGACCTTTGCCTTAACTGCCTAAAATAATTTAAATAAAGGGCCTGGTCCAGCAAGAAACTATCACCAGAGATAACTATAAAGAGTATGGGCTATGTGTAATAAGCTGGCGGAGCTTGGCAGGGCCTGTTCAGAGTCCTCTCTGTGTCCCATTGTCTCTGTTAGGCATGGAAAACACTTGTTTACCAAACATTTGCTCTTCCTATCTTTCTGTGAATTGTCTTCCTTCCCTTTGAGGACCTAGACCCCTACCCCCTTCTCCTTAGCTCAGGATGACATATAAGCCTCAATTGCCTGAATGTCTGAGAGCCTCTCATGTCTATGAGTGGTTCCTGTATACGTGAACTTAAGTTTGTTTTTCTCCTGTTAATCTGTCTTACATCAATTTAATTATTAAATGAGTCAAAAAAACCTACAAGGGTAGAGAAAAATTTTTCCTTCCTGACACAACTTAAAAACGTGAGCATAATACAACAAGCAAACATAGGAAGACTCTGAATGATGGAAAGAAAAAGATGGACTAACTAAGGACAATGGGACTTGAGGAATGAAAAGACAGTGAACTCCGTGGGTGTTAGTTTTGCCTTCTATATAGCCAGGTTGAGGCATGGGGGACTGCAATCTGAAACTATCAAAAGATGTAGACCAAAAGACCCAAGAGAAGCCTGTTCTACCTAGCCAAAGAAGAAGGAAAAGGATAAGGATAGCCTAATAGAGTAGTAAACTTATTGACAATGCCCACTGTACTCCACCTAAATACCAGTGGAAAAACTACTCCCCCCCATTCTTGGTGTCAGGGGAGCTGAGCACAGAGCCAAAGTTCCACATATCTCTCCCCTACTGCCAATAGACAGCAGCAGATAGTGCTGATTATCCCACCAAATTGTTCTTGTTTGGGCTAAGCAAAGAGCTGAACTTTCACCCTACCAGGCAACAACAAGGCGGAATAAAGCAGTGTAAGTTGGTGTTATTCAGGATGCTGCACCCACATCTCCCCCAGTATCAATGAAGCCCAGTGGAGTGATGAACTTCCATCCTCACTGTTTTCCACCCTGTTGTCAGCAGTGAGACAGTACAAGACAGTGTGAGGCAGTACTAACTGTCATTCTGCTTTTGCTGGTAGGGTAGTATTTCTGTGGATCAACAGGGAGCTGAGTCTCTATCCCTATCCACCAGCAACAAGGTAGTACAATGCCATGATATGTTTTTTCAGGGGTAGTGTCAGTAGAGCCTAGTGGGTATCTGAACCTCTACCTCCACACAGACCTATGTGCTACAACTAAACAGGGTGACTCTCCACTAAAACAGATTAAATTGAATCCAGAATCTCACAACATATCCTAGAAGTCTATAATACAATCCAAAATTACACATCATTCCAAGAACCAGAAGAATCACTACTTGAATGACAAATAGCAATCAGTAAATGCCAACACTGATATAATTCAGCTATTGGAATTATTTGGCAAGGATTTGAAAGCAGTAATCATAAACTTGCTTCATGAGCAATTATGAACTCTTTTAATACGTGAAAAAATAGAAAATATCAGCAAAAATGGAATATATTTTAAGATACAAAGAGGAAATATAGAACTTGTAAAAATGTAAATATGAAAAATGAAATAAAATCTCACTGCACCAGCTCAATAGTAGATTGGAAACAACAGAGGAAAGAATCATGAACTTGATGATAGACAATAGAAATTACCTAATCTGAATAGTAAAGAAAAAATAGTTAACAGAGCTTTGATGGCCTGTAGATCAATATCAAAAAAATCTAATATTCTTATTATCAGAATCCCAAAATGAGAGGAAAAAAGAGCATGGGGTTGAAAAACTATTCAAAGAAATTATGGCTGAAATTTTCCCAAATTTGGTTAAATGCATAAGCCAGCAGATTCAAGATGCTGAGTAAAACCCAAACAAAATAAACCCAAAGATGTCCGTGTTAAGATGTATCATGATCAAACTACTGAAAACTAAAGACAAAGAAAAAATCTTAAATACAGCTAAAGAGAAATGATACATTGCCTATAGAGGAACATTGGTTTGAATGATAGTAGATTTCTGATCTGAAAGTATGGATTCAGACGGAAGTGTAATTCATTTTTCAAGTACTGAAAGAGAAGAACCGTCAACCCTGAATTCTATAACCAGCAAATATTCTTCAGGAATAAATACACTCTCAGATGAAGGAAAATTAAGAGAATTTGTCATCAGACTACCTATCTTTAAAGAATGTTTAAACTACCTTTAAAGGAAGTTCTTCAAAGAGAAAGGAAAATAATAATTGTAAACTTTCATCTGTATGTCATAGTTGAATCACATAGGTTTATCAATCTAACACTATCCCAGTGGTAGTTCTTTCGGTGGGAGTTAGTGTGTTTGTTTGTGTAAGTATTTATGTATTTAGTTTGTTCACATATTAGACATCAGGCACATGATTACAAGCCTTTGCCAAGCACTAGCTAGGTACAGAGAACACGGTCCATGTTAGAATTGCCCATGCATGCAGAGAACATAAAATTTCGTGGGAGAAAATGACATTGCACACATAATGAGACAATTTTTTAAACTTACAATTATTTAAAATCCTGTGAAAATGTGTAAGATCGAGGAGGGTGTATGTCAAACGAGCCTTACCTCCTCTAGTGGATTGGGTAGGGAGGGCTTTCTGAGAAGGTGCGATTTAAGATGATACTCAAAAATGAGGGCGATAACAGGGTTAAAGGTGGTGGGGGCCAAGGAAGTGTGCAGGAAGAACATTCAGAATAAAAGGACAACATGGACCGGGGCCTGATGTGGAAAGGAAGGAGTTTGGGGCATTCTAAGAACTAAAAGAAAACCGGCACAACTGAAATTTTACTGTGTAATAGGGAAATGACACTTTTGAGATACATGGGTCCTGAAAGACATGTAGACCATTTTGAACTTTATGTATGACCAAAATGAAGTTGCAGCAGTGTTTTAAATGCAAGAGCACTATGATCAAAACATTGGTTCCTGTTGGTGTTTCCCAAAGGCCCTTCTTTCTTTCAGAAAACACAATTGGATGACAGGGTGATTCTTTGTTCTTAGTGATTCCCACTGATAGCAGTTATCATTAGTTTCCTCTGTTTGTGACAGGGGCAGCTACTGGCAAAAAATATTCCTAGTGACTTCTACTTTCTTTATCAATTTATTGCCCATTTTCTGGAGAAAATTTCAATTGATCATTACTTTTTCAGCACCTTATCTACAGAACATCTTCCAGCAGGATTCTAATTTTCTTAAGTTAAATGAAATTAATAAAATTACACTTAGAATAGTGCCTGACACATAACTTCAAGAAAATGCATTAATTTAAGGTAGTACTTACAGTTTACACAAAGCTTTTTCAAAGTCCACCTAAGATGTCCTGGGAAGCAAGCCTGAGTAACATCACTTACTGGTTATATTCTAGTGTTTCTATGAGCTCTGTGCCCACAGATACCTCCTCTCTTGAGAGAAAGAGCAGGCATTTATTTGCTTTCCTAGCTCAAACTGATTGTTAGGTATGCTAGTCTTCTCAAGTGTTGCAATGGAAATTCCTCTAGTAGTATGTGAATTTATTTGATATGCCTAAAATTTATTTTTATGTACATCCCCTGACCCTACTTCTCCTCCCTTATCAGTAAGACACTCACGAATACCTATGTAAACTGGGCCTTGTGAAGACCTCTGAGTACATCACATAGTTCTACATGCCAGAGGGGCAAACTTAACTTAATAGAAACAATCAATAAAGTCCATGAACCAATCTGTGAGACAATAAAATGTTTATTTTGCTTGTTTATGGATAATGTTTATTTATCCCACAGCTCCTCATAGGGAAAGTAATGCAGGCAGATCACTCAAAGTTTATCTACTGGCCACAGTTATGAAGGAGCAGCTAGTTGCTGGCACCTACTTCTTTCATGGATATTCTGCACTTTTGGTGTCTTAATCCCATTCTCAGTGAACCAGATTCTTTTCCTTCCAGGACCCCATTACTGCTGTACTCACAAACTCACATAGAATCTCTTTCTCTCTCTTCTAGACACTATAGTGGCCTCTATGTTGTTACATCTGACTTGACAACCAAATTCTGACCTGATGGTTTTATTAGCCTATATCTATTCCTTAACTTCTGACCTCTAGATTAGATCATGTGGCGTTAACATTAGATCATGTGGGGTTAAACATCCAACTCTCAGAAAGAGAACATCAGAGTCTTCCATTTGAAAATAAGTAAAAAATAATGATTGCACATTACTCTGTCAAAGGTAATTTTTTATTGAATTATGATTGATTCCTTAATAATCTAACAGCAGATTGTTTTTAAAAAATTCCATAGACTTCCCTTAATAAACTTATTTTATATTATAAAAAATATATTAAGGAGACAAACACATGATTGCTGAGGAAATCTTTCAAAACGTATTGGTATAAGAACATAAGGAGAAAGTCACTTTTCAGAAACAATGAGATTAAAAAATAGAGTAATTTTTATACATGGTGGCTCTATACTACTTTTTAAAAAATATTTATTTATTTATTTATTTATTTATTTTTGGCTGCGTTGGGTCTTAGTTGCGGCACACAGGATCTTTTGTTGCGATATGTGGGCTCTTCATTGCATTGTGCGGGTTTCTCTCTAGTTGTGGTGTGTGCGGGCTCAGTAGTTGTGGCTCGTGGGTTCTGTAGTTGCAGCACGTGGGCTTAGTTGCCCTGCAGTATGTGGGATCTTAATTCCCCAACTGGGGATCGAACCCATGCCCCCTGCATTGGAAGGCGGATCCTTAACCACTGGACCACCAGGGATGTCCCTCTATAATAATTTTTAAACTTTCTTAAATTTAAATACACTTTTAATGTAAAAAATAATCACTCAGTATAATAATATTAATAGATTTTTTACTAAGTGCCTACGATGTCTGAAATGTACAGATGTATTATTATTATATTTTTATCTTAACAGCATCTCTAAGAGATAGGTATTACATCCTCATTTTAAGGTGAACAAATTGGGACTCAAAGAGGCTTAATGGTTTAATTAAATTTACATGCTAATAAGTCGTGAAGTTTTGATGGAAATTGAAATGTGCTTGGAAACCCTGTTCTGGATTCCAGTTCAACATGATGATACATTAACTGTTGGCATATGTAATATTTTGACTACTTTATATTATAATAAAAAAAACACTGACACAGAAATTCCAGGGAGAATTAGTCCTGCTCTAGCTGACAGTCACATACCTGCATATAAATAACAAATATTGGGTTTTTTTTTTTTTTGAAAACACACAAAGAATACCACTTTTGAATCTTTAAACAAGCCTGGCTATGAGATTTTTTATTTTGCTTTTAAAAGACTTGTATGTTCTTTGTGATAAATATGATCAACTATCTTGATTCTTCCTCAGAACTAGATATTTATTTTCACAAAATTCACTGTATGCTTATGAGAGAATATTTTAGATTACAACTGTAACTGCCATTACTATCCTAACCTACTCATTTTCCAAATTTTGGAAACTATTAGTCATTTATTGCCACATTTTTATTACAAAAAATTCCAAATTAGTGAATTTATCAGTTTTTATAATACAGTCTCTTTAGGGATATTGTCCTCCCAATGTAAGAACTGGGTGTGTATTTAACATGTCACACTATCATATTTACTGTTGCTGCTGAAGACTTCAGTTCAATCCAGCAGGTCTTCGTGAGCAACTCCTATGTGCCAGTGCAGAGCAAGAGCTGCTGAATGAAAAACTAATAACATAATCCCTGCCCTCAATAAAATAATGGCCTAATTCTAGTACATTGTATAGAGTAGCAATTACAGAATTTCATTTTTGAATCTCAATCTAAAATGATCAGTTAAGCTCCTAATAATGACACTGGCCAAAATTCTAATTTTCTGATTTTATTACACATTAAACAGCAGTAGGTTCCAGTTAGGGCCCTTTGTAAAATGAGATTTAGAGGAAACACTAACTTTGCTCTCTACATATGACAACACTGGGTACTCACTGCCTACAGTCTAATATCTCTTGATTCTAACTTATAATCTTTGGTGTCTTCTCGTATTCCACCTTACAATCTTTTTGCTAACTGCCTATAGACTAGTTTCCCTGATTCTACTTTATGAAACACAGGGCTGACTGAATTCAGGGTAGTATCCCCAGTTCTTCAGGGCTCTTCGAATTATTCTCTGTTATTAGGCACGTTTCCATCTTTACTTATCTTCTGACCAACATCCCAATCACAATATGGTCAAACTAAATTTTAATAGCTAACAGTGTTATCTGGCTTTTGAAAATAATTGCATTTCTGGTTTCAAGGAAATCCTCCACTATGTAAAATTGCCGTCTCTTGATGCAAGTGGGAAAAATTCAGCCCCATTAAGAAACAAGGAAGAGAGAGATGATTTATTTTCTATTGCTAAGTGGGGATTGTAATTATCCCACAAAATAAGTGGATGGTAAAGAGTTCAAATTATGTCAAAATTTTAGAGATGACTTCGTTTAGATACGTGGTTTGTACTGATTTGTGATTTACGTTGAGTACAATGTTATCATTCTCAATGTTATATTATGATTATTGCAATAGAAACACATTTTTATTTAAAAATCAGTTTATTAACCCATTAATTGGTATCATGAAACCCAATCTCTCGGGAAAAATAATAGCATAGTATAGTAGAAAGATGAAAGAATTTGAAGTTCATTTCTTTCTAAAATGGAGTGATAATACTTTACAAACTTACAATAAGGACAAAACAAGAAAACTCATATAAAATGCTTTTATAAAATGCAATAAAAGTTTTAACTTAGGTAAGTATCTGGTAATTAATTGTAAAAATGAGACATCATACTTAGGTAAGTATCTGGTAATTAATTGTAAAAATGAGACATCATATTGACTAAGCATATTAGAATAATTCTTATGAGAGAACCACCTCACTTATATAAAACAAATGTATAGAAGTCCTGCTTTTAGACTTGTTGTAAAAATATGATAGCTCCTTCACTCCCTAAAATGTCGAAACAGTATAGGTGAAACTACCCCAAGGCTGAGATAATTGGTTTCATTTTTATATGCCTCAGTTTCTACATTTACATTAGCTGTACTAACACAAAGATATGTTTGTTTATTTTCTTCTAAGTAGGTCTATAATAATGTTTAGAGAATATGATGAACAGAATATATCTGGTATCATGCACATTAATTTCTCATTTTAACCATGATTTTTAAATGCAATGCAAACATCTATGAAAGTTTAAGAATGTGAGTAGATCACAGAGGAAGAAAAAGCTGAAACAGCTAATATACTTGCCCAATATGGGGGGAGAAAGCTGCTTGTCATTGAAAGCTAGAAAAGACCTTGCAGTCACTGCATTTGGATGTAATAGCTACCCAATAGAAACACAAAATGGAACTTGCTCAGCTAGAACAGCAGATAACACAGCTTGAAAGCGACTTTACAGCTGCCAGGAAACTTTGTAGTTAGAAAGATCAGCTACACCCTTGAGATTCTGAGACATGGGGAAACAGATATCTGTTTAAAAATCACATTGCTATTGATAAGGAGAGGGAACTGGAAACACCGCTTTGTACATTTTTTCTGAATTATTGAGAAATATCTATTTCACCATAAATTTTGTGAATCCATCTTTCTCTCATTTGTCTCTAAATTCAATATATACCTCAAGTGTTGGTAATAGAAATACCATCTAGCTTCATTTAGATAGATATTAAAACTAAATAAAAAAGCAGTATTTATTAACTTACACCTGTAGATGGCTTGAAGATAAATCTGCCAAAACTGTAACTGTAAATCCTTCCCTATTCACTTTGTATTTCAGAGGCAAAGCAAACGACACATTTTTCCTAGTGGGGAAAATGACACATGTCTGACAGGTGAAATTAACACCATCTATCCAATTCAATTGACTAAGCGCTTATTGTATAGAGAGCTAAATATAGCACTCTGGGCTAGAATCTGGCAACACACAGATAGATAATAGGACAAAGTCCTGATCTACCTGGAGCTCATTTCTTGATGGGAGTTCATTAAGTGTACCACTGTAATACACAGTCTCCTACTATGTTCACTAAAAAATATATTCACTTTACAAAGTATGCAATTTTTATTATTCTTAAGAATAGGTTGGCTTTTTTAAAATTTAGGGTGAAAATCAATTATCTGAAATCTAATGAACAAATATGTAGTCTCTACATCCCAGAATTTTCCAATTTCTAAATCTTTAAACATATATACATAAAACATGAATAATGAATTCTATTACCTAGTACTTTTAAAGCTAATATTATTTTATAACTTTTATAACGTAGGTTTTTTGTTGTTGTTGTTTTGTTTTTTTTGACTCTGGATATTTGTACAGCCTGCTCAGAATAAGGGCATGGAAAAATTGGTCATTGAGAGTTCTAAGACTTTTAAATTTTCCATAGAAAACAAACAGAACAATATAACTCTTAGGTTTGTAAGAACTTTTGAAGTGCTTCATTATGTTGAATTGTTTAAAGACTATTAGCAATAGTAATACCAAATCATTCTTGGGTTGGGCTTACAATTTAACAATTGGTTAGGGAAAAGCCATTTAGAATCAAATGGACCTAAATCCATACCTTTTATTAATAATGACAGAAGTAATGGAACATTAAAATACATATTCATAAGAAGATATCACATGCCATTTACTAAGTTTTGTACACCTGAGAAAATATGTTAATATAGATAATTGTTGTGCTAAAATTATAGCCAAACATGTCTGCAGGTTTTAGCTGTCTAATGTAATTCTACATTCTCAATGAATAATGTTTAACATTTGAACCAAAAACAGTTTGGCACGAATAATTAAAGGCTTAAGTTAAATACATAGACAGTCATTTAAATTTAGATCTGCAATAACATTTACTATTATTCTCCAAGGCTTTGACTGCTTGACAGAAACAAAGTACTCTGGGATTAATTTCAAGAAATGGTGCCAACTCTGCCGCAATTTGCTGTAATTAAGACATGAAAGAACACTAAATATTCAGATTAAAGAAGCATGATGGAGCATGATAGAGTGTCAAGGTGTGGCAGGGAGCCAATTAAAAAAAACAGCCAGGAATACCATATTGATGGATATGAAAACAGCACCGGTAAAGTTTGGTGAATTTTCTTTTAAGGAAGCACATTAGTTTATCATTTTAGCCTTCGATTATTTTTTATGTCTTTCCTCACTCAAATTTAAAGCTGAGACCTGGTGTGTTAGAAAGATAATAAAATTGAAAAAGAAAGTGACAAACATTGTGTTCTTCTAAAGCTAATTAGTTTAAGTGATGTGGAGAAGTCATTAGGAAGGTATCATAATTATCTTTATGGTGAGGGGATTTCCCTGTGTGTCACATTAGTGTAGTTTGCTTTAGAGCTAGATGAAAGAGCCATACAGGTGTTAACTCTAAGAGATTAAATACACTTTTTGTGTTCATTAAATTCTTCTTTACAGTTTAAAGAGAAAGTATTCATTTTGATCTAACAAGTCTCCTTTTTAATTCCCTAAGAATCATGGGATATAGTATTCTTTAGTCTTGGAACCTTTATGTATTGATTAACACTTCATTTAGGCTAATGGTGGGTGAATCTTCCAACTGACTTTTTTTTTTTTTTTTTTAATGAAAGTCCCTTTAAGGTTTTGATCCTAGAAAAGATGTGGATACTTGACCCAGTTGCTAATGAGGGGTTGTATAATCTCCAGTATCCTATAGCTCAAAATAGCAGGATGCAATATAAAAAGTCCATCATAAAAGGCGCTATTGGAATGCTTTTTGTCTTCACAGGCAATACGCAAAAAAATAGGACTTTCTAAGAAAGTCAGAAGCTGGTCTCCTGCAGGCACAGGAAGCCATCAAAGTCAAAGTGGGTAAGGGGGAGGCACCTAGACAGTGGGGTCAGGAGACTGAAAGAAAATCCCAGGATCTACAGGGAGGGAAGCGTTGGGAAGAGCAATCTTCCTAGTCGTCAGAGCAGGTCTCCAGCAGCCACGTGGGGACCTGCCGAATCTGCATAGAGCAGGGCTTTGTGAGAGAAACAAGTGTACCCCAAATTGTGAGCTTCACCAGTATGGAAATCTGTTCAGCCTGACAAAAGAGAATTTCATGTTCCAGGTACATGATTAGAGGCTCAAAATAGAAAATATGGATCTTTTCAGGCTTTGAGGAAGACGCTGCTAAGAGTCACCATCTTCCAGAGAGCCATAAAAACAAAACTGAGTTGTTTACACACACAGAGATCTTTGCAGAAACTGTGTAATGTCTTTTGGATACAGACTTTCTTCTTAGCTTTTTCCCTGATATTGCAAATCTTCATTTGGGAAAAAAGAAGCTTGAAATAAAGGGCATATTTTATAGTGCTCTTAAACAGTTCAAATTGATATTCTGCCTAGAATCTTAACATTCTAGTAAAAGAAAAATGTAGTTGGAGAGATATCAAAGTATTTCACAGACGCTAGTATTTACATAACTTAGATAAGATAGAAATAAGATAATTTATTATCTCATAGCTTAAATAAGTAATCAATTGTGCTTATAATCTGTGGTACATAATATTCACACAGCATTGAATCTCTATAGTTAAAAGTCTATATGTTTGCTAAGTTTTTTTTTCACATAAATAAATAGTATGAAGCTATGAGCATTATTATCTTTATTACATGTGAGCTATCGTTTGACTAAAGTTTGTGGTGTAATACTTTTATGAAATAATATCTGAATGAAGTCACTGGGTACATAATAGACAGCCATCGTCAACCCCTTAATTTTTCCTTCCACTATTCACAACGTTGCCAGATACGTGTTTCTGGATAAAACCCCCTAGAGGTCTCCTGCAAATTCTTTTTCAATACAACCAGATCATTGCAGATAATTGTATTACACAGTGTATCGATCCAAAATCGTTGTGCACCGGAAACATCTGAAAAAACATGATTATAGCTTTCTGTTTATTGTTTGTACATCATATAAGCAGGCTTTTGTGTGAATCACCTGTAAAAAAGGCAAGGTGGAAACATCAGAGAAATTACCTCTTTACAAGAATCTATTGATCACTTTAAATCAAAGAAGTATGTTTGACATAAGATTACCTGCCAGTTTGAACATTAGGTACACTATGTTATAGCCTGGGGCAGTTGTAAGTCTGACAAAGGGATTGTAAATAAAGCATGCAGCTGCGAGCGCCTCTGGCTTGGGATCAACTCCGGCTCAAGTCCAAGGCATAGGTAAACTTAAAATAATTTACCCCTTTTTAACCAGCATATAATGAATTAGAGTAGACTCTTAGGAGAACTGTGGGGCATAAATCTCTCAGTCATTTTGAAACGGCAAACTTCGTAGAAAATTCACATCATACATAGTTGATAAAAGGTCTTTTTTGTATATGTGCCACAAGTTTACTCAAGTAGTCTTGAAGTCAGTCTATTGGTACAGGTAGGTTCTTCAAACAAGAAACTTCCTGAAACATTCCTATATCCATAATCGTTTGTATATAGCCTGATTGCTCAAAGTCCTTTTAACTTAATGACCGTTAACCTCTCAATTTCACTGTCTGAAAATTCTCCTTATTTAAAAAGTTTTGGTGTAGGGTTTTTTTTTTTTTCCATAAGAAATATGTATACTGTGGAAGGTGAAAAGGCATATAAAATGAAACATTGCACTTTACTTATGCAACTACATTAACAATGTTAAAAACATATCACTATAAAAATATTGATTGTTTTTACTTGATTGCATTTTCTTATTGGTCAAGAGCAGGGAAAGCTAAAGTGCCTTTATATATTTTTAACCTTGAAGGGTTTTAAAAAAAATTTTGAAATTGGACTTGTAATCTTTATTGGATTTTTCCCCATACTTGAACATGTGTTGAAATTATTAAACATTTAACTCATTTGTTCAGAGAGATTTCGATGTATTTGAAATTTAATAAAGATGAGCTCTAGATGATGCATTCTTCCTTGTTAAATATTTAGCTGTTTGCGTTAGCTCTGTGGTTTCCTGAGGCACAAATTTAAACTGTTAATATATAGCAGGTTTAAGCTGTAAAAATAGTAGATGCTGTAATTTCTTCTGGGGCAAAACTGGTCATTTTGAATACTTGCAAGTAAACAAAGCAAACATGTATGCATATATTTATTAAAATATAAGCACTCAGTTGCTCAAAATCTATAAATAAGAAACTGAGACTCTGGTATTCTTAGACCTAATTTATAAGGGAGACATCATTCAACTTCAAAGATGAGTGATAAATGCAGAATATTTATATAGAATTTCTTCTTTATGAGGTTGGCTGTAAAAGATACCTCTGATGTAAGACTGTAATACCTTGGTTTCCAACTTTATTGAAGCTTAATATAAACACCATTTTTTGGACATAAAATGAGAATCAGTAAAAGGGAAGATGCTTTTCTTGAAAAAATATGACCTTCTCCATTTCTATTTATATTGATTTGGAGATACTAAAAGTATTTCTTTTTTTTTTTTTTCTTAATTTGAACTGCAAGATTGAAATTACTAATTTTCATAAAATATCATGATCTTTAATGCAATGAATTATATATCCAGTTATATTTAAGAATACCTCTAAAAAGATACTATTTAGCAATGTATATAAATATATACACAAACATGTGATTAAAAATAAAATTAAAAAACCTGAAAACATTTAAAATTGATGATATGTTTTTGCGGAAATTTGAAAAGAAAAAAACAGATAAATACTTTATAAACTGGAAAATACTCGAATAAAATATACAGATATATATCTCTAGGAGTACGGTCAACAAAGAACAAAGGAAAAATGTCTTTGTCTTAAATCACTTATTTTTTGAGAGCTTGAAGCATACTGTCTAAGTCTGCTTTGGTCTAATGAAAGACTGCCATCTATTGGATGACCTTGAAAAAGTGTTTAAATTTCATAAGTATTATACATGAAAATAAATCAGTGGAGAGCCATCATTTTGGCATAATGTATAACGTATCAGTCTTTGTCTATATGAACATACATACATATACCCGAGGCCTATGCTAAAGAAAGAACAAGAATAGTATACATTAATGTTCTTCTTTTATAATACACTTATGTAGCAGCAGAAGTCTCACAAATAAGCTCAGGGAATTGTTGTCTGATTAAGACATCTAATTTTTGAATTCAAATGTTTTATAAACTCGAGATTACTGACACGCATCTTGTATCTCTTCATACCTACGTTTGTTTACTTGTGTTTTAAATAAAGGAATCTGAAAATTTGAATGCATGAGCTTGTATTTGGACAAGAATGATCTGTTTAAATCTTCCTCAAAGTTGCATTGCATAAAATTTAAACCAAAAACAAAAGAAAAAAAAAACACATTAGCTTGGTTTTTTAAAAGGCAATGTTCTTGTTTTATCTTTCAGCCCAAGAACTTGCCAGTCAAGATGAAAAACTTCTTCTAATGGAATCCAGCTTGAAAGCTACTCAAGAGCAGCTAACTGAGCAAATAGCAGAAACAGTTCGCCAAGAACAGAACAGTAGAAAACCCCAGGCAGAGCTGAAGACAGTGACAGAAGGGATTATTGCTTCTGAAGAAGAAAAAAATGATTACAAGTGAGTTGTTTTTTAGTATTTCAGAAAGTTTTACTTTACAAACTGAAATCAAGTCAGTCCTTTTGACTTTAGCTGCTAAATATTTAATTCTCTCTGTCTTGCAAAAGGTTATGTGTAAATATACTAGCTTGTTCAATACATTGTTCGTTCCAAAATAGATAAACTTTAAATTTCCAACATCTCTTAACTGAAACAGCACATATTGAAAACGGTAACTGTCCTATTCCAGATTCTAAGTAATGACGTGGCAGTCAACTTTCTTGTTAACTATCAAGAAATGTTCAAGGTAGGATTCAAGGCAAAGAATACGCTGTGTTTCTGTAGCACCTATCTGCCAATGGCATTCTCATCTTTCTCCTTTTGGAGTCCAAAGGTTACATATGGCTCTTGTTGCCTTTCTTTTTGTTAAAGTAGCAGCTCTAAGCAAGACAGTATTAAATTGAGAGAAGTTTAGAGTAGAAAATTTTTGGTCAGACCATTGAGGCATGTAAGGAACTATGACGAAAAGTAATAAAGATCTATGCTGTTTTGAAACATTCATGAAAATTGTTCTTAGTGAAACACCTAGTATTTAATTTCTGTTTTTATCATCTAAATCTTTATGTAATTATTATATCTCTGCAATGTTCTCAGATTTTGTCATTTACTATTCAAATAAACATTAGTTTCTTTTTTTGAGTGTTCTGATAATTATTCTATCTTCTCTGCCTTTTGCTTCATTTTGTTAGTCTGTTTTTAAAAATAATTGTGAAAGTAGCATAGCCCAGATGAATCTCTCTCTGTCCCTCTCTCTGTCTCTATTTGTCAAGAATTACACTTTACTCACTGAACTTTGGTTAAATTGAGTAATTGCAGTTAGATAAAGCATACACATCTAATGTTTTCTTTCCCTCGTCACTCATACCTTTGAACACAGTCCTGAGGCCAAAACTAAAATGTGTATTTGATATTAACTGATCTTTGGAAGTCAAATTCTAAACTTACACTACTTACTGCTTATCTTGATATATCTATCAAGAGGATTTCAAAATATTACATATGATAAACATCAAAATTCTTTTTTATTTATAGTTTATAAAGCATATTAAAATGTAAAGGTAAAATTTTTGAAATTTATTCATGAGCAATTTATTTCTGTTTTAATCCAATGATTTAATATGACAAAACACTAAAAATAATTATAAAATCTCGAATGACATTTTATGTGTTTCTAAATAAAATTAAACACTGTGATAAATGCTGTTTGCCATTAATGTAACTTTAGTCAGATGCCAGAACACAGACAACAAAAAAGCCACATTTAACAAATATTAAAGGGTAGAAATTGGTACCAAGGATTAAAAGCATATTGGGCAAGGTTTCTTTGGGAATGGCTACAGTAATGTACTATTGTTATAAATATTATGGTCTTTTAAAAAGCAAAATTATATTAGGGTAATAATATGCTTAAGATATATTTAGAGAATATGAAATATATAAAAATGGTTGTGAACACATATAAAACTAATGACAGTTTTTGATGTTCTTATTGTTATTAAAATAATGCCAACATTTTTTCTACAGTTAAACATTACTATAAAGGCACGTTATTCTGTACACCCACAAAAAAATGTCATTTTTGATCTGAAAACTGGCATGAAAAGATCTGCTTTCAATCTTGAATTTTATAAGTAAATACACCAGACAATGATTCATCGAGTTAAATTACAATAAAAATCAAACTTAAGTTCTATATGCTTGATCTATATTTATCTATTTTATTTTCCAACACAACTTGATTATGAAATTCAGTATGATATTCTCTCTTAATGTGAAACTGCTGGCAAGGTATACAAATATCATCTCAGAGAGTATTTAAAATTGTAACAGTATTTTTTTGAAGTCTAACTATTTACAATGGTTTTTAGCAATTAAATATTTTAACAGTCATAAATTAGAAATATTATTAAGACATAAGAAAATGTTGTTAAATTTTAAAGATACTGATAAATATCATAATCAAAACAGTAATGGTTTCTTAGGAGAAACAGGTTTATCTTTCTTTTCAAATATAGCCTCAACATACATTGTCACAGGATGGGCCTACATGCTAGATATACGTGTCTATATATTTTCTATGATATGTGAAAAAATATACTATTGTTTAAATGTCAAATAAAAATCAAAGCCTTTTTGGCCTAGCAAACAAAAAATTCTGTTTATTTATTTTGATTTTTTTCCCACTCAATCGACAGGTGGCATGAATTGATCAAATTTACCAATTGATCTGGTTTGGGGCAGTGCCAGACACCATAGTTCTCACCAGTCAGAAGAAAGAAAGGCCCTGTTAGGTGTCATAAGGCATGCAAGCATTATAGTTAGTTCCCTTAACCAGTTATCCCTTTATTTGGAAAAGTCTTTGAATTTTGACTAGAAGATTCAGGAACAAAATGTATGGAGCATAAATTTAAGGTCTTGAGTAGTTTCTAGAATTTGCAGTCACAGTAGAATATTGCTGCAGAGAGCAGAGAATCCCACTAGAAAAAAAAATCTGAAAGTTTTATTAAAATGAAGAGAAACTCATTTCTGAAATTATGATTTTCTTTTTATTTTACAAAAATAGAAAAAATGGAACACCTCAAACATGATTTTTTAAATACATTGGAATAAGTCATGAAAACAATAACTTGAATGTATATTCTAAGGGATCTGCTACGATTTGAAATATTTGTCAATCAGGGTCCCACACATTTCTCTCTCTAATAGTGATAATGTATCCAAGTGACTTTTTGATAAGTATTTAACTCAAGATTATTTCTTTCATTCATTTATTTTGAGATAGTCATTCAGAATTAACCAGGTTGCTATATCACCAAAATCTATTACTAGGTTAAGTCATTTCTTAACTAAATATGAAACAGTTAAAAAAGAAGCATACACAAAATTTGGCAATCAAAAGGAAGATTTTTTAACATTAAAAGGTGACCTGTAAGTTACTGGTTCCATAAAGCTGAAGTATTAAAAAACAACTAGGGTTTAGATTTTATTTTTCCCCTCCTCTTTTTGAACTAAATGTAGAGAACACACACCTTATACTCAGTATAAGCCTGTTACACTTGAAAGATTTGTTCTGAATGTCCAGTGGGAACCTGGAAATCGTAATAATTTGTAGTATCGATTGAGTGAAGCTATGCAGCTGGGGCCTCCGGTGAATAGACAGGAATAGACATTTTATTGATTAACTTTTACAGTCATATTTTCAAGACTCCACTGTAACATAATTTTCACTTCCCAGCTTTGCGTTGCTGCATCATGAAACTTGGATTCTTCTCTCTTAACATTTACCCACTTGAGGAAAAAAGTATGAAAGTATGGATATGTCTTGCCAAGGTTGTGATCTACAGAGATGCAAAACTTTCTGGAAAATGATTTCTCTCAAGTGCTATTCTACCACAAACAGTAGAAAGGAACAAAACTCTTTGTAACAGTTTTTGGAAATATCATTATGGCAACTATTTGGTAATTAAACTTCTTATCTTCCTCATTCTCTTTGTGCTTAGGAATCTTAATTTTCCTACCCTAACTTCATACATGTACCTATTAAGATGAATTATCTTGTGAGGGCTTTGTTTTTATTCACTTATAATTTACATCTTATTTAATGTGAGCAGCAGAAGAAAAATTATTGTAATAATAGGCTATAATTTAGTCTGAAATGAAAGCTGTTAAATACTAAATCATTTTGGCCAATAATTTCAAAGTCTGAAAATGTGAATATATACCTATTGGATATATTTGATATTTCTCTAGTCCTGTGAAAGTTTTTAAAATTATTTAAGCAAAACATGTATTTACACAGATGAAAACATTGCACATTTTCTGTATATAATCATATGTTTATTTACCTCGAGTTCTTTACTGCTTGCATTTTTGGCCACTGGAACAAATTGCAGATTTTATACTCTCATTTACATATGTAGAAAGTATTTCACTGTAATTTTATGTAAGAGTTGATGATAGAGATATTTAGACATTAGATTGGCTTTGGAAATGGGATTAAAAAAAGATGACATCAATTCCTTTTTTTTAACTCCCATCTGCGTTTCTTTTATTTATGACTTTGAAAAATCTAATGTTAGAGTAAATTGATGCAAAGACAAAATTCAGGAGCTTCATGTGACTACACCCAGAGGCATGAAATATAATTAAATTAGACCAAAAATTTAGCACAAGTTTTAATAGTTATGCAATATAATTCATATTCCTTAATGTTTATGTCTTACATAATTAATTTTAGGAATTTTATCTATATTCAAAATCATTAATAATTAATATGGAATTTTGGTTATAAATTCATAGATTTGAGTTAAGAAGTATTCAAAGCATTTTAAGGTTTTAATTTACTTCTCTTTTAATCCAAAAAAATGAGTAAAGCATCCCTTCTTAGTAATGAGAATGTGAAACTGAAAAATTTTTCTTTAATATTCAGCAAGCTTATAGCTTGTTTCCCATTGACTTTCAAAGATACAAATATTGAGAATTTCCTTTGATTTTTCTTCCAGGGAGCGTTAAAATTTTCTGTGAAAAGTCTTATAAACACTTTTATGTGCAAAATATGTATACAGACAGTGCTTGTTGAAGTTCCACAGTTATCACAATTAATATAGCACATTAATGTATTTCAAGATTTTTCAGGTATTCACATATGTATGTAACTATATTTTTTCTTCTAATGAAATAGATCTTTTATTTATAATGCAAAGGTATTTGAATAAAATATCTAGGAATTAATTCTTTCCTGCTTCATATTAAAAGAATGACTAAAATAATGTATAAAGAATACAGGTTATTTTTATAATGTGTGTGGGTCTTGGAAGACGCTTAACCTCTGTAATCAAGTACAGGTTTTAAAATTATTTACCAAAATGAGTGCAATTAAGACGGATCTAGTAATAAACATAAAATACAAAAAGTCTGAATTGAGATTGATTTCAGCATAATCCTGTAGAGGAATCCCCACTTATTGATCAATTTTAAAGTCCATGCATAGCACTTAGAAAGATAAAGTAAGCAAGGTCAGATAATCAAAGCATTTAAATAGTAAAAACAACAACTGTCACTGTAGACTGCTAAAATAAATCCATAATACAAATTGCTTTAGCAAAAAGTGGATGAGCAGCTGGTCTTCCTATTGAACTCTGATACTGTTCAGTGACCACACTGGGAAAAGGATTGGGAGAAATGCCTTAAAGATCAATATTGAGTGAGATGTAGCAGGGATTCATTTTGAACATGAAAGCATTACAGGTGTGAGAGTATAGACATCCTCAGATGTCATCAAGTGGAGATAGTTTAATACAGTTAAAAAATGCCATCTATGCCCGATATTGCCAAACCACACTCACAGAAAATCTCTCTTAACAGTATCAAGAAATTGAATGGGGTTTAAAACAGCTCTTGACTTAAAAGTTTAGTAAGTTGTCTTTATATGAAATTAGTGGTACAACTACTTACCAAAGACAATTAATATCTCTCTATAAATATAGTCTACATAAACTAATACATATTTGGGATATCAAATAATTATGTGATAGTGGTCTCCAGTCCTGTACAGAGGTATATAAATTAATCATAGACTAGGGGATGGAAGAAATATTTTTGGAATTTTGTGGAAATGGAGTAGTCTTGTGAGTTCCTTTTTGAAACTTGTTGCAAATTGGGGAGTCTTATTTTTCATGAGTATTTGAATTCTATTGGCAAATTGTATTCTTGACTCTCGTGAACAACAGGAGTTTCCAGTATATAGATCTATGATCAGCAGAATTAGGTTTAACATACTTAACTACTTTTCTTATAAAATCTGAGTTTAACTTCTACTTAATGAGACATCTTCATGGCTATAATGAAGTTTCATGGGAAACTGAATATGCATTAGCATAAGTACATGCAATTGTATTGCATTTGAAATAAAGTAGTTCTTCAGTCAAAATGGACAAAAATGCAATTGAATTACTCCTTACCTTTTCTCAGGTTCCCATAGGTGTCATCCTTACGTCATTATCTGTTTTCATAGCTTCTAAATTCATCTCATGCTCATTACATGAATAGTATTGTGTCTTGATAGGGTAAGGACACCAATAGGATTTTTCACAGAGGTATTTCTGGTGGAATATAATCACAGTCTCCTAATAATCTGAATATAGTAATTAGAGCTTTATAATATTATTTATTGAGAGATTTTACTTCATTTGCAAAAATATTTCAATATTGAACTTCTCAGTTAAATGATATAGAACATTGAATTAATTTATTTTCTTCTGGAATAGAGAAGAAAGAATTTAAGTGATGACTGGTTATATGTAAGACAGAATTTCCATATCAAAATGATTAACATATACACATTACTGTATATAAAATAGATAATCAACAAGGACCTACTGTATAACACAGGGAACTCTACTAAATATTCTGTCATAACCTATATGGGAAAGGAATCTGAAAAAGAAAGGACATATATATATGTGTCACTGAATCACTTTGTTGTACACCTGAAACTAATACAGCATTGTAAATCAACTATATTCCGATATAAAATAAAAATTAAACTTAAAAAAAATTTAAAAACTAAAAAATTCTACAATGAGTCAGAAGTATAAATAAATGCTATGATCATATGTGGAAAACAAACAAACAAAAAAATGAAATATAAAAATCAGGCTGAGGCTTAAAAGTTGCATAACTTAGGCTTAGTGTTTTCCATTCCTTTCTTACCATAATGAATAGTTATTTACAACTATTGTAGTCTCCATGTTTGCTGTATGAATTGCTGATAGCAGCAATTTTAATGGTAAAATTGTGGAACAATATTCATAGTTGTCAGAAAAAGGTCATTCTATTTGCATTCATTAGAAAACCGGAGGACTGCAGTGTGTGTTTCCTTTGGGATGTTGCAGCTATTGATTTATATACAGCTGTAGGAAAAATTAATTAGGATTATATTTCACTTATTACTGCAGGCTGTGTAATAAGAAAGAAAACCATTTTTGGTTAGAAAGTTGAACAGAAAAACCTAACTGGAATCATTGTTTCTTAAATCACAACTACTTTATCATATAATTTTTCTTTTATAATCTGGTTAAAGGCTTAGTGCATTTATGGAAATTTAATTAGCACTTTGAAAAATGAGTGTTTTAGTATATATCCTATAATAATAATGATAATTCAAATTAAGCCAAAGAGACATTTTTCCCTTGTTAATTGAACCTTTGCTTTCTCTAAGCAAAATCCATGTGTATTTGTCTACTGTGAGTTTGCGGGTATTGGGAAGCTGTTGTCAAAAGAGTTAAATAAAAAACCAAACAGGGACCAAGATCAGGTGAATTTTCAAGGTGAAAAAACAGATTCCAGGAATGAGAGTTTTCGAAGCATAACAACATGAGAGAGAAGTCCTCTTCAGTTTTACATTTGCAATCTAAAATATGCTTATAATTAGGTTCTTCTGTGAATTTAATACTTCAAATAAACTAGAATATGTTACATTGATAATATCCTGTTAGTGTGATAATATCAGATTGCCAATAGGTTGAAAAAATATATTTGTCTCCTTTCTATGAATACTATGCATACTCCAAGTGGAAAAATATTGAATTCAGCTCTCCACATCGTTTATATGTGACACATGTTTGAGATTAATCAAAGTGTAGTCACTTCTAATTAACAGCAGAGAATAATTTCGAAATGGGGCAGAACCAGATGACAAAAGATAGTTTGTGTGTGTTCAAGACATACTTTATGAATGGAAACACATGCTTATTATGACATTTCTAACTTGAAATTGTTATTAACTCAGCTATCATCTTTTAGACATGTCACATTTTAAGAGAAACCCACTGCCTGGCCTCTGGTGGACACTTAGGCATAGACTCAGCATTTAGGGGAAAGCCAACTCAAAGAGAGGTAATTTGATGCCCCTATAAAATCTAAAACTAAAGTACAGTATCAAAATCCATTCGTATTATTGGAAGTTCTAGGTTTTACTAAAGGGGCAGAGGTCTACGGCAAAACTGAGTACAAATACAGGCTTCTTCTCTACATTTTATAGATTAGATATTGTCTAAAATTAATGGCTAGGATTGAAAATATATTACCTCCCTCTCCAAAACTTTTAACATAATTTTTCTTAGCTATGACCATAAGGATCTATTCCTTAATGTACCTAGTAAAATGCAAACTGAGTAAACATTTTGTGCTTTGCTTCTTCCCTTTAAATATTTGGGACCTCTTTAAGAAAAAGCAGTTTTTATCTTGAGTAATATGGAACTTTGCCTTTCCAGGGTGATAAGCAATATTTTCCACCATGGCACATTCTGTATCCTGTTGCAAAAATTATATGAGGTAATTATACTGAGATTCATTGCAAGTCCTTGGCTTTTGTAGTGAATCTAACATTTCCAGTTTGTTTTCAGGGTAATGCTGTGTTAGATTAATAATGAAGTAGCGAACCAAGAATTTTATAAAATCACGGAGGTCTAGGGAAAAAATTTTGAACTACTTTCTTAACTAAAACAAAATGACCAGAACTGTATTTCTTAGGAAAATTTATCGATCAAGCTATATGTTGGTCCACAATTTATTGAAAAGCTAATGTTTTAAAGGCATTGTTTCTTTAGGTTGTGAGGGACACAAAAATAGCTAAGGTAGGGTTCTTTACCATGAAGTGCTCATAAGCTAATTAGGGGAAAATTCATGAAAACAGACATTCACAAAACTAGGTAATGTGTGATTTGTCTATTAAATTGAAAGGAAAAATATCATAGTATTGAAATAATTACCTCAGAAGGGGTAATTAAAGAGGCACTAATTGGTAACTATCTTTTCAAAGTGTGTAAGTATTTGACGGGGTGCTTTACATGGACAAAATGACTGAGAAGCAAAAACACAATGAGAAAGTATATTTTTGGTCTAGAAAATGGCAAATGATTTATTCTGTAGAGAACATTTGGATGTGCAGAAAGGCAGGTGGAAAGCACATTGTGGGTACTCCCCATGCCAGTTTTGGGAATTTACAATTTGCTTAGAAGTAAAGGGGAGTTTATGAAGAGTTGTGGATTGTCAAGGGCATATGATCACACTAATGTCTGAGAAGCAATGGTCTGAATCTCTCACCCACTTCTCTTAACATTTCACCTGGCTAATTCCTACTCACCCTTAAACACTGGTGTGTTAGGCCACCTCCTGCCTGTGGCTGCCTCCTCACTCATTCCAGGCTGAATTATGTTACATATTCCATACCTCCATGGCACCCAATGCCTATGCTACTATAGTGAGCATCTCACCTTATTTTACCTATTGTTGTAATAGTAAAGGCCCACTTACCGCACTGGATAGCTCTGCGTTCATTACTATCATCCTGGACTACTGGAGGCACTGCTACCTTTTAAGTAATTTTGGTTAAATTAGTAGTGGATGGACTTAGCTATGTGCCTGGTGCAATGTATCTTCCATCACCTAATGAAACATGCCGAATAGCTGGCCTGACTTCTACATATATTGAAAATATCAAAGGAAAACTTGATTTTTATCAAAGTGTTGTACCAATCTTTAACCCCTGGGTTATGTATGGTCAGACAAACTATTCAAGGCTGAGAGAAACGGGTTTGGAAAATGGAAGCTTTATTGGCGTAGATGGGGGTTGAGGGAGAGGCTAGTTTGCAAAAAAATTAATAAGTAAGTGTGTAGTAAGCAAGAGGCACCCACATTATTGCTTTAAATATTTGGTGATACTATGGTCTGTATATATGTGTCCCCCCAAATTCATATGTTGAAATACTATCTCCCGAAGTGATGGTATTAATAAGTGGGGGATTTGGTTGATTATGTCATGGGGGTAGAGCCTACATAAATAGAATTTGTGCCCTTATAAAAGAGGCCTGAGAAAGCCCCCTTGCCCCTTCTATCCTGTGAGGACACAGCAAAAAGTCAGTCGTGTGTGAAGCAAGAAGCAGGCTTTCACTAGACATGAAATCTGCCAGTGCCTTCATCTTTGATTTCCTAGCTTCTAGAACTCTGAGAAATAAATTTCTGCCCTTTATAAACCACCAAGTGTTTGGTGTTTTGTTATAGTAGCCTGAACACACTAAGACAGGTGGGGAGAAAGAAAGGAAAAGAGAAAGTAAAGTAGCTGATTAAAAGGAGTGAGGAAGGACTAAGTCCTCATGAAATATAGACTTGAATTTGACAATAGACAAAAGATAAGGAGAAAGTGGGCAAGGAGGATATAAGATTGAAAGTGGGTCATTGATAAGGCAAGGAATCAGAAGATATAGCAGACGTTTATAAAGTGTAAAGATAGACACTTACAGGGGTGTCCTTTACATCTGAGAAAAGATACGGGTGGAGGATGGGTACAAATGTCAGGAAAATTCAAGAACATGTCAGGAAAATTAGAATAGTTTTTGAAATAAAATCATCTGACAGAATGAATATAGCAGGGGTTTAGAGGACTGTAAACAGGACTGTCAAGAAGGAGTAAAATCATTGACCACTGAGTGGAAAATGTGAAGACAGCGTATACTAATGTGTGCATAAGGAAAATTAGACTCACAAGATACTGAGACTGTAAGGGGCAAAGATTACTGGGTTAAAGTGAATTTGAAAGTACCAAGTTAATTCATTCACCAACTGTTTCCCTTAGGTCCTGCTTTGCACCTAACACTGATCCTAAGTATAAACAGTGAACAAAACAACTAAATTCCTGCCCTCAAAGAGGTTATATTCTAGTGGGGAGTCAGTTAACAAAAAAGAAAAAAAAATGTTTGACAAAATTATACAGTATAAGTTGTATCTTTCATAGATTTTGTAACTTTCTCTTTTTTTGGTCTTTCTTTTTTTAAAAACTTTTATTGAAATATAGTTGTGTTATGTTAGTTTCAGGTATACAGCAAAGTGATTCAGTTATACATATATATACACATTATATACATATATATACTTTTTTAGATTATTTTCCATTATAGGTTATTACACAGTATTGAGTATAGTTCCCTGTGCTATACAGTAAGTCCTTGTTGTATAATTTTCTTATATTAAAAAAAGATTTTGTTATTAGGGATGCAAAAGTACTTGAATGACATAGCTTCCTCCAGTTCTGGGAATATTTTTTTTCCTCAGGAATCCAGTCCTTTGGGTTTTATGATTTACCTTCCTTCTGAAGACTAGAAAAGGGAACATTTTAATGCTTATTTATAATAAAAGTCATGAAAACTTTATGACAATGACTGACAAAGTATTACAGTACATACCCAAATCACATTTTCACATTTATTTAGAGACATCTTGTATTTTTTTCCTCTTCTATTAATTTTGATGCAATTCTAAAATCTGTCTCTGGTTTTTCTTCTTTTGGCTCTTCTCTTTACTGTTGATCTCATGGCTTCACCTACAGAGATGAATCCAAAGTGTTAGAGCTTCTGGGCTATCACACAGAAGTATCAAGGATCCCCTCATTCCCATGCTTTTTCTGATCCTGGTAAAGTTAATTTAATTTTCATGTTAAAATTATTCTATTCTTTATCATTGTTGGCACTGAATCTCTCTACTTTCCTTGAGGCCTGAGCCATCTTCCTCATAGTCCGTTCATAAAACACTTAACCAAAGATAGATTCAAACTAGTGGTGACTGCTCTGTATTTGGATTATTCTTGATTTGAATTAAAGCAACAGATAAGCCAAGGCTAACTAGACATCTCAAGAGAGCTCAGAAGAATCCACTCAGAAACCAATTAATTTAATATTTTAAATAAAAATTGTCAACAAATAAAACAATGATAAATATAGACCTTAGAAAGGGTTTGGCTTTTCCTATCAGAGTCATCGTGCCTAACCTACCCATCTAATTGAAGCCATACTTTAAGTTGCTAATATACCTATTGCTGACAGGAAGAAATGTGTTTTTGTTTGTTTGTTCTGTGTTTGCTTTTTTCCCCCTCTCTCTAGAGACTGATATATCCTTTTTTATGACTCTAGAAACTTTCACAATTTCATTTGATAACTCTCTTAATTGAAGACTATCTGATTCCCTCCCAAGCCAAGTGGGAAGCCTCATAACCCTGTAACTCTTAAAATATATTTTTTAAAATTTTTACTGGAGTATAGTAACATTACAATATTGTGTTAGTGTCTACTGTACAGCAAAGTGAATCAGCTATACATATACATATATCTCCTCTTTTTTAGATTTCATTCCCATTTAGGTCACCAAAAAACACTGAGTAGAGTTCCCTGAGCTATACAGTAGGTTCTCATTAGTTATCTATTTTATACATAGTATCAGTAGTGTATATATGTCAATCCCAATCTCCCAGTTCATCCCACCCCGCCATTCCCCCTTGGTATCCATATGTTTGTTCTCTATGCCTGTGTCTCCATTTCTGCTTTGTAAATAAGATCATCTATACCATTTTTTTTCAGATTCCACATATATGCGTTAATATACAATAAATTTTTTCTCTTTCTGAGTCACTTCACTCTGTATGACAGTCTCTAGGTCCATCCAGGTCTCTACCAATGACCCAATTTCATTCCTCTTTATGGCGGAGTAATATTCCACTGTATATATGTACCACATCTTCTTTATCCATTCCTCTGTTGATGGACATTTAGGTTGCTTCCATGTCCTGGCTACTGTAAATAGTACTGCAATGAACACTGGGGTGCATGTGTTTTTTGACTTATGGTTTGTAGTGGGATTGCTGGATCATATGGTAGTTCTATTTTTAGATTTTTAAAGAACCTCCATACTTTTCTCCATAATGGCTGTATCAAGTTACATTCCCGCCAACAACATTTCAAATGTAAGCAAAGGTCAAATTTATATGTAACTGAAGACCTTCATCCAGAGCATCAGAAATGACTTCCTTCTACAAAATCGAGGATGGAATCTACAAGAATGAGTGAGCAAAATGTCCACTGTTACTGCCATGTAAACTTGAAAAGGTGAAATGTAATGAGGAGAAATTCTCGTGGTGTCCAACAGCAAATCTAAGTGTGGAAAGAAGAAATACAACAACTCTTGGATAATCAAGTACCCACAATTATTAGGTGAAGCTATATTTAATCTAAGCCTGAACTAAGGTAAAATTATTCAAAACGTTGAGAGAGAATTGAAAACAGCATGATAATTACAGAGAATACTTGACACTTATTTCATTGAGTATGTGCTAGGCTCTGTACTGATTGTTTGACTTTCATTGTTTCATTTAGTACTAACATCAACTGATTAAAATTAATATTATTGCTATCACTTTCACATAAGGAAACTGAGGACTGTAGAGATTAAAGAATTTGCTGGTATATCCACACCTGTTATTTAACTTCCTGTGAAATTAAACCTTGCATTCACATTTTTGACCATTAAATAAGCTATATAAGTTTAAGAATACAAGTATGACTGACACTGTAGAAATACAAAGGATCATAAAAGACTACTACAAGCAACTATATGCCAATAAAATGGACAACCTGGAAGAAATGGACAAATTCTTAGAATGCACAACCTTCCGAGACTGAACCAGGAGGAAAATATGAACAGACCAATCACAAGTACTGAAATTGAAACTATGATTAAAAATCTTCCAACAAACAAAAGGCCAGGACCAGATGGCTTCACACGTGAATTCTATCAACCATTTAGAGAAGAGCTAACACCTATCCTTCTCAAACTCTTCCAAAATATAGCAGAGGAAGGAATACTCCCCAACTCATTCTACGAGGCCACCATCACCCTGATACCAAAACCAGACAAAGATGTCACAAAAAAGGAAAACTACAGACCAATATCACTGATAAACATAGATGCAAAAATCCTCAACAAAATAGTAGCAAACAGAATCCAAGAGTACATTAAAAGGATCAAACACCATGATCAAGTGGGGTTTATCACAGGAATGCAAGGATTCTTCTATATATGCAAATCAATCAATGTGATACACCATATTAACAAATTGAAGGAGAAAAACCATATGATCATCTCAATAGATGCAGAGAAAGCTTTCGACAAAATTCAACACCTATTTATGATAAAAACCCTCCAGAAAGTAGGCATAGAGGGAACTTTTCTCAACATAATAAAGACCATATATGACAAACCCACAGCCAACATCGTCCTCAATAGTGAAAAACTGAAACCATTTCCACTAAGATCAGGAACAAGACAAGGTTGCCCACTCTCACCACTATTATTCAACATAGTTTTGGAAGTGTTAGCCACAGCAATCAGAGAAGAAAAAGAAATAAAAGGAATACAAATTGGAAAAGAAGAAGTAAAACTGTCACTGTTTGCAGATGACATGATACTATACATAGAGAATCCTAAAGATGCTACCAGAAAACTCCTAGAGCTAATCAATGAATTTGGTAAAGTAGCAGGATACAAAATGAATGAACAGAAATCTCTTGCATTCCTATACACTAATGATGAAAAATCTGAAAGTGAAATTAAGAAAACACTGCCATTTACCATTGCAACAAAAAAGAATAAAATACCTAGGAATAAACCTACCTAAGGAGACAAAAGACCTGTATGCAGAAAATTGTAAGACACTGATGAAAGAAATTAAAGATAATACAAATAAATTTAGAGATATACCATGTTCTTGGATTGGAAGAATCAACATTGTGAAAATGACTCTACTACCCAAAGCAATCTACAGATTCAATGCAATCCCTATCAAACTACCACTGGCATTTTTCACAGAACTAGAACAAAAAATTTCACAATTTACATGGAAACACAAAAATTCCCGGATAGCCAAAGCAATCTTGAAAAAGAAAAACGGAGCTGGAGGAATCAGGCTCCCGGACTCCAGACTATACCACAAAGCTACAGTAATGAAGACAGTATGGTACTGGCACAAGAACAGAAATATAGATCAATGGAACAGGATAGAAAGCCCAGAGATAAACCCATGCACATATGGTCATTTTATCTTTGATAAAGCAGGCAAGAGTACATGATGCAGAAAAGACAGCCTCTTCAATAAGTGGTGCTGGGGAAACTGGACAGCTACATGAAAAAGAATGAAATTAGAACACTCCCTAACACCATACACAAAAATAAACTCAAAATGAATCAAAGACCTAAATGTAAGGCCAGACACTATCAAACTCTTAGAGGAAAACATAAGCAGAACACTCAATGACATAAATCACAGCAAGATCCTTTTTGACCCACCTCCTAGAGAAATGGAAATAAAAACAAAAATAAACAAATGGGGCCTAATGAAACTTAAAAGCTTTTCCACAGCAAAGGAAATCATAAACAAGATGAAAAGACAACCCTCAGAATGGGAGAAAGTATTTGCAAATGAAGCAACTGACAAAGGATTAATCTCCAAAATTTACAAGCAGCTCAGGCAGCTCAATGTGAAGGAAACAAACAACCCAATCCAAAAATGGGCAGAAGACCTAAACAGACATTCCTCCAAAGGAAATAGACAGATTGCCAACAAACACATGAAAGAATACTCAATCATTAATCATTAGAGAAATTCAAATCAAAACTATAATGTGATATCATACACCGATCAGAATGGCTATCATCAAAAAATGTACAAAAAATAAATGCTGGAGAGGGTGTGGAGAAAAGGGAACCCTCATACACACTTGGTGGGAATGTAAATTGATACAGCCACTATGGATAACAGTATGGGGGTTCCTTAAAAAACTAAAAATAAAACTACCATATGACCCCAGTAATCCCACTACTGGGCATATACCCTGAGAAAACCATAATTCAAAAAGAGTCATGTGCCACAATGTTCAGTGCAGCTCTATTTACAATAGCCAGGCCATGGAAGCAACCTAAGTGTCCATCGACAGATGAATGGATAAAGAAGATGTGGCACATATATACAATGGAATATTACTCAGCCATAAAAAGGAACGAAACTGAATTATTTGTAGTGAGGTGGATGGACCTAGAGTCTGTCATACAGAGTGAAGTAAGTCAGAAAGAGAAAAACAAATACCGTATGCTAACACATGTATGTGGAATCTAAAAAAAAAAAAAAAAAGTGGTCCTGAAGAACCTAGGGGCAAGACGGGAATAAAGACGCAGACCTACTAGAAAATGGTCTTGAGGACACGGGGAGGGGGAAGGGTAAGGTGGGACAAAGTGAGAGAGTGATAGTATATATATGGACATATATACACTACCAAATGTAAAATAGATAGCTAGTGGGAAGCAGTCGCATAGCACAGGGAAATCAGCTCCACACTTTGTGACCAGCTAGACTGGTGGGAGGGAGGGGGATGAAGAGGGAAGAGATATGGGGATATATGTACATGTATAACTGAGTTACTTCATTATAAAGCAGAAACTAGCACACCATTGTAAAGCAGTTATACTCCAATAAAAAAGTTAAAAAAAGAAAAAGAATACAAATATGCAATGAAGAAAAATGTAGTTGATAGTTGGAGAAGATGTAGAGTACCTATTTACATAGCAGTTTCTGGAGTCAGAGACTTCATTTTGGCCTCCGTGGATTATACCAATAAGCAGACAATATTGCTACAATTATAAATGTGGTGAGAAATAAACAGTGAAAAAACTATAAAAATAAACTTTAAACATAAATAGAAAATTCTCTTATGTATATTAAAATATTCTAGAAATATAATATTCTAGACAAAAGCCTTAACAACAGATTAACCAATCCTGGTCAATGACTCAGAATATGATACATTTTGAGATGCTTTGAAACATAGTGATGGAGTAGTTCAACTTGCTTGAGATATTTCAAACAATAACTATTATTACAGGCACACACCACATACAACCACAATAATGTAATTTTAGTCATGATATTAATGCAATTGTAGAAACTCAGGAATATGAATTTTACCTTGACAGTGGAAATGGAGTTCTATATATACTTAGTAGACACTTAACAGAGCTAAGACTCTATGATACTTCGAGAAAAATTCTGAGTATTCACCCTCCAAAGGATCTCTAATTTTCTTAAGGGGTGAAATTATGTTCACAAATATATTTTCAAAATGTAAAATATATATTAATGCATTTGTTTGCTAAGTCCAAAAAGAATTTGGGAAGACTTGAAATTAAAACACTTTTTTTTTTTTCAATAGAAATAAATGACAACACAACAAAAAGAACAAGGCAATAGTACAATGATTATAGGAGGTGTTTAGCTGTGAAAATCAGTGCATTTGTGCATCTGACATCAACAAAGTAATACTTGGCCTAAAATCTAGAGTATCTGATGCTGGAATTTTACCTGAGAGAAGCTATTCAGAGCAAACCTGCAATACTGAGATGGGAAGGACTCTAAGAAAAAAAGGGAGACTCACCCTGTCCCACCATGCTGGCCATAGCTGCCACTTTTGAGGTTGCAGTGGGAATGAAACCTGTTTGGGGAAAGTTTAGTAATTCCACTGGAAAAAAGAGACTAGAGACAAATTTTTAAAGTCCAGAATAATGGTGTCAAATCATCAATCTTCACTATTTTAGAGAAAACAAGTAGGCAGGGCTTTATTTTCTTGAAGTCCAGATAGAGCTCTGCTACCTTTATGACCTGACAAGGCTGGGTTTGCTTGCTTGTGTAAAAACCTTTTCAGGAAAATTCAAGTTATGCACTTGAATAAATATACACTGCTTTGCTTAGATTTATTTTCCTCCTAACAAATTAGTCAGGCTTTCTGGTCTAATGTTTTACTATAAACAACATTTTTTTTTTTTTTTTTTTGAGAAACAAAAAGGAATTTATGAAATGCCCCTGTTGGAATGAATGGATTAGTCACTATTTAGGACCCCTCCCCTGCTCTCTGACCTTCAGGGTGCTTCGTGTTGAATGAGCACGTAAACTAGCTTTTATGACAAAGAGAAGACACTTTGGGAGAGCACTATTTTCTATGGACCAGCTTTTATTTTTTTCCCTGATGAATCTGTAAGTCTAAATCTACTTTTTTTTTTATTATGGATTTCTTTTTTTTTTTTTTTTAACTTTTTGGGTTTATTTATTTATTTATTTATTTATTTATTTATTTATTTTTTGGCTGTGTTGGGTCTTCGTTTCTGTGCGAGGGCTTTCTCCAGCTGCGGCGAGCGGGGCCCACTCTTCATCGCGATGCGCGGGCCTCTCACTAACGCGGCCTCTCTTGTTGCGGAGCACAGGCTCCAGACGCGCAGGCTCAGTAATTGTGGCTCACGGGCCTAGTTGCTCCGCGGCATGTGGGATCTTCCCAGACCAGGGCTCGAACCCTTGTCCCCTGCATTGGCAGGCAGATTCTCAACCACTGCGCCACCAGGGAAGCCCTAAATCTACTTTTTTAAAAAACATTTTTATTGGCATATAGCATTTAGAATGCTGTGTTAGTTTCAGGTGTACGGCAAAGTGAATCACTTATACATATACATATAGTCACTTTTTTTAGATTCCTTTCCTATATGGATCATTACAGAGTATTGAGAGGAGTTCCTTTTACCTCTGCTTTTAAATTCAATTGTGTGCCTAGACAAGCAAAGGTGCCACAGTGCCATGCCCATAGTTAAAGAGAACTTATACTAGCATTTAAGAAATATACAGTCACAAAAAGAAGAAAGAACAGGGTTAAAAAAATGAAAGATGCCAACTTGAATTTGTAGTGCATTTTAGCCTTATCTAAACACTGGAATTTTAATTTATATTATCTTAGTAGACAATTAATACATATATCAAGTATTCAGATTTGTAGGATATTCCATCTGCTTTTTTAATTATGAAGAAATAAAAATAGAGGAAGTCTGTGAACTACCCCCAGTCTAGTGGTGGATCTGAGACTAGAACACTGATTTTCTGAGAAACCTCAATTATCTTCTAATTAGGAGTTCCATTAAATGAAATCCGAGCTTTATAACAATGTCTTTACCAAAGGACTGTATTGTCTGTATTTCCACTTCATGTGGCTTAGTTTGAGTCTGAGAGTTGAGGTTCAGTAGATAAGCAGTAAAAATGTGAAGTGCAAAACAATTCTTACCCTTCGGTGAATATTTCAAATATGATATTCTGTGCTTGAGGTTAAAGTAAATTTTTGCTCATGCAAGACATAAGTTCCACTAGGTAAAATGTAGTGTATTATTTTCCTTCTTATAATTAATAAGTGGCCTTGAGGTATCAGAATCACTGAGTAGTATGATAAAGCACTTGTTAATGGAGATACATTTATCCAAAGAAATATTTGTGTTTTCTTAAATGAAACCTCTTCAGCTAAACTGTATCACATACTCCTTCTCCACTCCCACCCCCCAACCTACCCCACCCCACCAGCTTTAAAATAATAGATCATATAAATTACACAGTAATGCTCAAAGCTGAGCTTGACTGGGCTCAAGAGAAATGTTGCTTTACACTAGAGAAGCTTTTAGATGTCTAGGCTCAAATGTTCTTAGGTAGATTTGGCTGCTGCAGATAAAGGAACAGAGCCCTTGACTGCTCATAGAGAAAGTAGACAAAAGATGAACACATACGGTCTTTTCAGTAGTAATACAGGGATGATTCTTCAAGGATTTATACTGGATATAATTGTAAACAACATGTATGGTTAACTCCACACAAAATTCAGTTTGGTTTATAAAAAATATTTCAAATTAATATATTGAATGAATTACTTGTTTTTCTTTAAAAACAATAGAGTGAGACCTCCAATAATAGAGCAGCATCTCATAATGGACAATGGAGTCAGATACACCTGAGCTTCAATCCTTTTAAGATATCACCACTTTGAACCAATTACTTTACTTCTAAGACTCAGTATTTGCATCTGTAATTTGGAGGTAATAATATCTTCTTCACAGGGAGGTTATGAGAAAACAGACAATTTTGTAGAGGGCATGCACTCTGCCTGACACAGTCGTGATTCTCAATTATTGGTAGACATTATCAAACTAGAAATAAAGGTTCTTATTCATCAGGTACAAGATGTCACAAGTTTTCTAATAACAAAACTCCACCATTAACCTCTGCCTTGGGCCATGAGGGATACAAGATTAAACAGATCAATGTATTTGGAGGATATTACCCTTATTTATGTGTTAATAATGGATATAAAGTAGTCTCTGGCAACCCCCAAGTGAAGATTTTTTTGGATGATTTTTCAGCCGCACATGGGTTATTGACTGGTATCAGCTCTCAAGAAAGCAAAGGCTTTTCCCCAAAGCCTGGCAGCAGCATCATATTTGCAATACTATTAATCTCTTTAGAGAAAAGAAAAATCTGGTTCTCGTAGAATTGTCTAGAAGTATTCCCTTTAAACTTGCAATCTATTCAAATTCAGTATTTTACTAACTATGCTAGATATAGTTTTAACACAACCCTTTCGAGAAGAAAGAGATTGATTAATTTGCTGCTGACAAGAGTTCACATTCTTTTTGTTTTTCTCAGAGGATGTATCTGCTTCCTATTCTGAACATGGTTCTACTTTTACAATCTAATTGCGCTACCCTACACTGCTCTATTATTTTCTGAGTCTGAGCCTACATTTTAGGCCAATCACAGAAGATTCCAGGAAGAGAAGACTCGGACATTGAAGGCTGCACAGATACATAGTACTCTATGTGTGTATGTGTGTGTGTGTGTGTGTGTGTGTGTGTGTGATAAGTATATCTGCTTCATATTTTGTAAGCATGCAGTTCTGTGCTTTAGGCTTGTCCTCACAATTTCTTAAGATAGGTCAGAATTATTGTCTCCATATGATGTGCGATATTTTTCATCTAATAATAAGCGGCTGAATGATTTAAGCACTTTCTTTGGCTTCAAACTTACTTTGCTCCTTTCATTGGGTATTGGATATATAGTTAGAATATTTTCCAGATGTATAGACAGATATTTTGAAGAATTCAGGCTTCAAATTCAGGCTCTATTAAGTTTAACTACTAAAATATCACTGTGAGTAGTAATTAAATGTGTCCATGAAACACTATCATTAATGAGATGCAAGCTGAAGCAAATATTACATATGTAGAAGCTAAATACAAAGTAAGATCCCCTTTTCTTCAGGTTAACTTCATGGATTAAAGTTTTGTTGCAATGTCATCTCATTCCCTAGAAAATCATCATAGTGGTACCAAATTTAATAATATTCCATCATATTTTGGAGTTAGAAAGTCTTGAGAGATTGAACTTTCTGAAGCATCTGTATATTTGAGCTTGTTATACAGGGCTGAAGTCTTGATCTTCTGTTTTTTCTCTCTAGACATCAAACCTTTAATTAGGAACTTACCTGATTACTTCCTCTGCTTAGCATAGAAAAACCTTACTGCAAAGTTTAGTAAGAGAGACAAATCCTACCTCACAACAGAACCATCAACCTAAATATTACAGGAGGCAAAATTGTTCAAACTCATGTTAAGTTCTCTCTTCTGAATATTGATCTAATCTATTATGCTTCTAGAATCATTGGTAATATACTAAACATGCAAACACTGAACATTTATTCAAATAAGTACCTAACATGTCCTACAAGAATGTTATTGGAAACTTTCATACATCAGAAATATAATCTCAATGCCATCATTTTACAAGTGAACAGAAGTGTTCGGAGAGGTGGTTTTAACTTTGTTGAGGTCACATAGCTGATAAGCTGAAGGTTAGAATTTCAAATCTAGGACTTCTAACTTCAAGGCCAAATTTATCCAGTTATACTATATTTGACTCTTAAAATACTATAAGATTTAATAGAATTTTGTAAAAATTGTGTTTTATTCATTAGTCTTGGTCTTCCCTCTGCCCTGTGGTTAAAACCGATGGTCCATTTATTTAGTAAGCTCCTCCAAGGGCAGGGATCAGGTCTTCTCTCCCTCTGTATATTCTCAGCAGCTAGTACAGTGTTCTTCTGCATGAGTAGGCATCCAATAAGTGTTGATTCAGACAGAGACCATTCTTTAAACCAAATATATGCCAAACTCAGATTGTTGTCCCCACAGAACGTGTCTAATTTTCCCAGAAATAGAAATTCTCATTCAATCTATTACAAGGTTTTCTGTTTCTGTTTTATTTTAATGTGTTAGGTTTCTTTTTTTCTTTTTAACTATCACACCAGGAAATTCTTTGACAGAATATATTGGACTTCTCCTAAGAAAAACTGACACTAGCCATGAAAATTTTCCTATGATCACATTACAATATTGTTCTTTCTTTCTTTACATTTCGAGATTAAATTAAGAAAGTATTAATAAAGCTACAGTAAAGCTTGTAGCAGCATGATGAATAATCAAGAATGTTTATTCTTTGCACTATACTATTCTATATAATGTGGTATCCTTTGTATTGAAGTCTACAAAATTAGAAAGTTAAAACTCACAATAACTTTTACAAAGAAAAATCGAAGCACTACAATTGACAAGGTAATCTTTACTTTTACAAAATATACTCATGATATAAATTCTCTACAATATTACTTTAGATTAATAGTAATAAATCCCTAAGAAGCTGTTAACACAGGTTAGTCTAACATTTACTTGAAAATATCATAGCTTCTGATAATTAGAAAAGAATTCAGTTCATGCATGAACTGCTAGGTGCAAATGAATTCCATTTTGTTTGAGCAACAGTGGAAAATCTTACTGGTGGTGTGTGGAGATTGTATTTTTTTCTATAAATTCAGAGGAGTGATATATATTCTTAAAAGTAGCTCAATCACAATATTTTCTTCTCATAGGTGTTACCCATATACTGTTGTATCTGTTTATCTGAAAATATATATGTACACACACATATACATGCATATGCAGAGTTGATGACATCCATCAAAGAAACCATAACACCTTATTCAAATAAAGACCAGAAATATATACACCGGCAACAGGTAGGCTCTTTAAAATAGTATCTCCATGGTTATGTAGTGTCTTTTGTTTATATTATGTTTCCTTATATGAACTGTGCATGTTATTTTTAAGAAACCAGGCAGAGTAGTTACCATTCACTTAGAACCACAAATATTTCTGAATCTGTTACTTTCCTCATAGGTCGTTTTTCATTCGTACTATGATTTTGTTCTATAATTTTCAAATATATATATTCATATTTATGTGATATATCCAAATAAAATTATTATGTACATGTAATAGTCATTTATTTGTTCATTCATTTTGCTTACCCAACAAATATGTTTGTCACTTGCAATGTGCCAGGTACCTCTTAAGACCCTAGAGAGTTATGACAGGAAACCAAACAGACAAAACAATTCCTTTCCTGTTGGAACTTAGATCAAACTGAAGAGACAGCACAAAATAAAATGATCAATTTCCACTTGTGATGAGTTTTGCAAGGGAAAAATACATTTGCAATAAGAGTATATATAAATATAGTTTAAACCTGAAGCATAGAGTCTCTTTAAATTAAAACAAAAATTCAATAATGGTTTGGTTTGCAAGCCGAGAAATGTTGTGTAACTTCCGGTGGTATTTTGTGCACTGCTAGAGCACACATTTCGTTTTTGTGTGGGGATTGTTTGGGGTTTACTGTCTCACATCCCTGACAAATTTTTAGATATTAAAAAAAAACCACATAATATCACAGCTTAGAAATTATAAATATGACTTTTCAATCCTTCCTTTTTTTTCTGTAGAAAAAGAAATGTGAGCCTTTTGATTCATACCTATTTTCTTATAGGCTGATCAAATTCATACAAAAATAAATAAAAATAATCATGTAAATATTTAAATTTATCAATTCTACCATAACTCAAGTTAGAAAAACTTCAGAGTTCTGAATTTTAAATTATTGTCAAAGTCATTAATTAAATGTAAACATACTCTGTGGAAGTTCCACTGGAGAATATTTCTGTGCTCCCATATTTTATACACGTGGAATTTAATGGGAGATTTGTGGTGTATTTATGATCAGTATGTAAACAAGAACAAGCAAATTGTGAAAAATAATGCTGCTTATTGAATGTTAAAACGTGTTAATAACTTTTAAATTTCACAATAATTATCATTGACCAACTGCAACACACCAGGCCTTACGATGAGACTTCACATAATAGGGTTAACAGATATTTGCCATTATTTTCTCTTATAATATTTGTCTATAAATCATACATCACAAGATAATTCTATATGAATTTAACTGTGCTTTTTAAATATCCATCTCCTGCTCTGACAGTAAATTCTGTGAATGCAAAATGCAGATCCACTCAATGCACAGTACTTGGAAGATAGTATACGTTCAATTGCTATCTTGTGAATAAATAAATGAGTGAATAGATGAATAAAATGAAATGTGGGCTAACAGAGTAATAATGGCTATTTCCCTTTTATCAATGAATTTCAAAATCAGGTGCCATTTATTGCATAATTCTTGTATGCCAGGTTTTGAACTTAGCTTGGAGTGATTGTGTACATGTTATTGGATGTGCACAAATTTAAAATTTTGATCTCTTCATGGTGGTTTATAAGTCATTATGAAATGTCCCTTTTTATCTCCATGTTGCCTTCCTTTAAGTTTTCTTTTTCTGAAATTACTCTAAATGTTCTGCTACCAGTGTTTGCTATTTTTTTCCATCTCATCACTCACTCAATCTCTATAATTAACATGTCTTTTATAAGCATTAAATCCTTGGGTTTTTATTTATCTATTATGACAATGTTTGTCTTTTATTGGAGTATTCAATCCATTTGACAATAATCATTAATGTATTTGCATTTATATCAGTCATCCTACTATTTGTTTTCCATTTTTCGCATCTATTTTACCCACTTTCTTGTCTGGTTCCTTGCTTTCCTTTGTATAACACAAGGTATTATAACATTTTCGCTTTTCCTCTACTAACATGTTAATTACATTTTTTTTTATTATTTTAATGTTTATCCCAAATATTAAGCCATGCATTTGTAACTCAGTAAGGTTTTGAAATATTATTATTTTTACTACTTTGCGAGTAATGCTAGTACCTCAGAATACTTTAACTCTGCTTACTTCCTTTCTATGTTTTGCATTACTGAGATCAGGGTTTTGGGGGTTTTTTTGTTTGTTTTGTTTTGGTTTGGTTTTTTGTTTTCTCATATGTTTTAAACTCCAGGAGATAGTATGATTATTGTTTTGTACAGTCAATATTTATTATGTCTCACACTGCACTGTTTCCCTCGGGGATCATTGTTCTTTGGCCTAAGGGAGTTCTTTTAATATTTCTTGTAAAGAAGAGCTACTAGTGATTTCTCTTAGCTGTGATTTGTCTGAACGTGTCTTTATTTTGCCCTAATTTTTAAACTATTTTCTCCAACTGTATAATGTTATGTTGGTGGTTGTTGGATTCAGTATTTTAAATATATCATTTTTTCCCCAACTTCCGTTGTTTTTGGTGAGAGGTCAACTCTCAGTCTTATTATTTCTCATTTTTCTTTGGCTTTATCTCTTTCTTGTCTTTATGCTTCAGTAATTTGACTATGGTAGGCATGATGTTTTTGTATTTATCCTGCTTATCATCTATGGGTATATATCTTTCCTCGTTTTGAAAAATCTTTGATCAACTTTTCAAATGTTGATTTTGTCTCATTCTGTCTTTCTGAGACATCATCAACATTCAAGCTAGGATAATTGACTGAGTCCTTTATAGGTATTATGCTCTCATCTCTTTCATTTTTTTCTCTCTGTTTTCAGTTTACAAATTTTTTATTGACCCATCTTCAAATCTAACAATCCTGACTTTTATTTTACCTTAGTTGCTAAACCCATATATAACCACTATCTGTATGATTTTTCAACAGGTTACATACTTCTCTAAATCTTATTCCTCATTTATGGACTAAAGTGACATAACTAGATAATTTCTAAACATTTTATCTCTGAGATATTATTGAGCTCTAAGTCATTAAGGTAAAGTTTTTCATATGTTAATTGCATATACTCACACTCCCTTGTTATTGTTTATTCACTACAAAATTGTTAAAACCATATATTGAGGCTTCAAGTTCATTCGTTTGGTTTTCAGTCCTAGAATCAAGTTCATTAATCTGATTTTCAGTCCTAGAATTCCCTTTGATTATTTTTATAGATTCTGCATATTTGGTGAAATTATCCATTAAAAAAAATGTTTTTTGTCTCATTACCTCTATTTTTGAATATACGAATCATTATTTTAAAGTCCTTTTGGATAACACCAATATTTTCATCTCTTGTTATTTCTCTTGGTCTTTGGTCATTTGGTCTAATTTCCTGTCAATGATAAGAACTTGTAAATGACTTGTAATTTTCACTGAATGGCATATATTTTATTTACAAAAAAAAAAAAATTGTATAACTCCAAATAATGTTAACTTCCTCCACAGAAGAGCTATCCTTTCCTCTAGTGGCAGATAGATGTGGGCGCTATAAGCTTAATCAAATCAGGGATTATGCTGATTCAAAACTGGACCACAGTTTTGGTATGATAACGTTTACCTTTGGTTTGCCTCATTTTGAGGCATAGATCTCCAGAGATTTCAGATGAGAGCCTATTGTTTTCACTATAGTCCCTCTACCAGCGTAACTTGAACTTCAATGATCGTTTCTCAGCATTTTGAGAATGTCTGATAACCAGCTTTGCTTTTCAGAGGCTTTGGCTTAGATTTTTAATCTTCCATTCCACGCAGTTTCAGAATTTGGGCAACTGTTTTGATGGAGAATCAAGCTATTAACTTGGAATTCTTCAAGTATTGCAGGTTTTGTTTTGTTTTGTTTTGTTTTGTTCCATTCTGAAACAGACAAAAGCTTTTGCTATTTTCTCTATCTCCACCAGCAGAAGCCCTCAACTTGGATTCTTGCTTCCTTGCCTACAGGGAAAGTCACCGATGTTTGAACCGCTAGTCAACAAACCTTTCCACAATTCAGTCCAAAAAGGAAGGATAAAGATGATATTAATTTGTGAGTTTATGAGTTGATTCCCATGTCTTTGCAATTTCAAAATTTGGAATAGTAAATACCAACATGTTTCAGAATATTGTAAATCAGATCAGTGTCTCCTCAAAACACACATTAATAAAAGATGAAACATTGATGGAAAGATGTAGCTCTTGTTAAATTGTGTAATATAATTGTATAAATATCAGAAACTTTATTAATTAAAGTTATTTCTTGGATTTTATTGTCATTGAAGAGATGAGATGGTGAGACAAACTTTCAAATATTCATGAAAACTTAAGTGCAAAAAATTGAAATTGTTTTGAATAAGGCATGTTATCAGGCTTGCGATGGCATATCGTAGATGATTTGCAACAACATTGGTTTATCACTGTCGATATTTAGGAAGGAAGTACCAAAAATTTTATGGAGAAATTATCATTTACACACTTTTATTTATTAAAAATTTTAATAATTTTTTTTATTATAAAAATAAAATTTTAATTTATTTTAATGTAGAATTAAAAACAATCTCTAAGTATCAACAGAATAATTTCTTTGTAGTGTCTTTTCTATAAACCTTTAAAATTACTGAAAAATTTTTAAAATACCTGTAAGCTACATTATGGGCATAATTTAGAAAGTCATACATTCTTTGCTGTGATTGAAGAGTGTCTGAAGACGATGGAAACACAAAGTTATGGCAATACCTTTCTCTAACACAGGTGGATATTAAATTAGAGAATTATTTTACATTGTTTTCTATTTATTTCCTTTTGTTTATAATTCCTATATAAGTTTAAAGTATACCAGAAATGCTTTTAAAGTACTTTGAGGTAAAACTAGTGACTTTTTCTTAATTTAAAAATATAGGTGCAATGATTAGTATACAAAGATTATTTGGGAGAAAGCTTGAGTATTATACTAAATATCTCATGCTTTTGAATGGAAAAAATGAATGTCAATTAAATCAAGAAATATTCTGAGAAAAAAAAAGATTATTCCTTCTTTTGTTAGTGTAGATTTTTGACCACATTAGAAGAATAAAATATGATATATATTATCAACCATCACAAAATAAATAGTTCAGCAAATTCCTTTTCTAGAACACAGCTATCACTCACTACTTGTCCTTATGTTAGGATGGAACTCTGCTTAAATATGTCACACAGGGACCCAGGCTTAAAAATTAACCACTATCTGTATGATTTTTCAACAGGTTACGTACTTCTCTAAATCTTATGCCTCACTTATGGAATAAAATGACATAACTAGGTAACTTCTAAACATTTTATCTCTGAGATATTATGGAGCTCTATGTCATTAAGGTAAGGTTTTCATATGTTAATTGCATATACTCACACTCCCTTGTTATTGTTTATCCACTAGAAAATTTGACTCAGTGTTATGAATCCAAACACCAAATCTCATTTGGCAATGACAAAGTGTGTTTGCATGCATACGAGTGCGTGCGTATGCCAAAGCACAAAATCATATAAATGTACATGCTGAAAGACCAAGTGAGATAGAAGTGAATTTCATTCTTTGAAAACTTCCAATACATAATCCATATTTCCTCACTTTCACTTCAACTTTGAACAGCAACATCTAGGAAGGTTAAATAGATCTAAGTTATTAATTATTAATCTCTAACTCTGCTTTACCCTCATGGTAGTGACAACAATAATAAAGTTCATTCCATCCTTACGAGGGCTTATTCATCCCTTCATTAAAATAAGACTTATTGCTGGACATAGTGAGAGTCACTGGGGTGCTCTCCATACAACTGGAGGCATTTGAGTGCCCTAGAAATAACCAGGAAGAGTGTGAATCTCGTTTTGGGAGACAACAGGGAAGATTTCTCAGAGAAGATTATATAAGGTAGAGACAGTTCCTAGACTTCCAATAAAGACAGTTTTTGTGAAAATACACTCATAAAAAGCAAGGCCTTCTCCTTCTCAAAGTACCCATACTTTCATCTATCATTTCCCTTCCTTTCTTATGGGAAGATGGATCTATTCTGTTCTAAACCCAGCTGGTCCCTTGTTGCAGCTTTTACTTCCCCCAAGGCCTCGTACCATTAATTATCAATTCCTTGTTAAATAGTTAATTCATCTTCCACTAACTTTTTATCCTTCCAACTACAACTATTTTCAATGATGTCCATGCACTAAAAAAAACAGAAACAAAAACAAACAAACAACCTGTCTTCCAACCTCCCCTTTACTTTAGCCACTACCTCTTTTGTACTCATAGGAAAATTTCTTGAAGATGTAATCTACTCCCACTAGCTTGCTCAAGCTTCTACTGAAAGACCCTCTCTAAGATCATTAGAGATCCCTTAGTGCTAAATCCAACAGCTCCTTCTTTATCTAGAACCTGCTTGAATACTTAATATCTTTACAACGTTTGACTTTGAGGACCACCCCTTTTTGAAAAAGAACTTTTCCTTTAGCTTTATTTATGATAGTCTCTTTTAGCTATTTATTTAAATTTATCATATAGGCTCTTCTTTCTAAATTTTTTTCTTGAAAGTTTGTGTAACCTTTTGTCTCTTTCACATTTTTAACATGTAATGATATGTGTGTTGACTTCAGAAAGTTTCAGTAAGGATAAATAACATAATGGGTCCAAAATTATTGACACATGCCAAGAACTTTAATTAATAAATGGGAGATATTATTATAATCATTGTGTTCATAGTAATATATTCTAGTCTAACATAGAGATGACTGCTGGATCCAAGCTCTAGGAGCACTTTAGATCACAGCACTATCCAATACACTTTTCTATGAAAATGTTGAACAACTCTGGTGTCCAGTATGGCAGCCATTATCCACATGTGACTTTCAAAGTGTTTGCAGTGTGGCTATTGTGAAGGAGGAGCTGAAATTTTTAATATTACTTGGTTTTAATTACTGTAAATGTAAATATCCACCTGTGACCAGAGACCACTCTATTGGATAGCACAGCTCTAGACCTTTACTTTTAACTTAGAGTACATTCAGTTTGCAGAATTAAAACAGGTCTAACAATCAGCTTCCCCTTCTATATATTATAGAACAAGCTAATTTTCTGAGTTCCCTATTTCAATTAATGGCATCAGCATTCACCAAGGCAGCAATGTTCAAATGCTATGAGATGTATTAGGATTCATTTTGAAATGAAAAGATCATGACTTTTGAATCAAACACACCTGGCTTTGAATAGGGCATCTCCATTTCCTTGTCATTTGACCTTGGACAAATTAAATAACCTGCAAGAGAATCATTTTTTTTTTCATTTGTAAAATAAAAATAAATATGTGTATCACACAAGGCTATTATCAGGATTAAATGGCATAGCATATGTAAAACACCTGGCATAGAGGCTGGGCATATAAAGCGTATCTATTTCATAAATATACATTACCTCTTTTCTTGCTTCCAATTTCAAATGGATTAACAGATTCTATTGATCTCCTGCTGAAATATTTTATGAGTCTTTCCTCTTTTTCCATTCCTATTGAATATATTCTTATTAATCTTCTTCTCATCAACTTTTTCCAGTAGAATACTCTCTTAATCAATGCCTCTTCCCCCATTCTCTTTTAGTAATATCTCTTATCCAATCCATAATCTAAATTTCTACAAAATAGCTTTCCAAAATATTGGTCTGATCTTGTCACTCACTATTTATCACTTTATAATTTTACTACATGAGTATGTAATTCTGTATTACATGGTTCTAATTTGTAAAAAGTAAGTGGTACCACAAGTGTATCATAGTACATGTAAGTATCCTTCTGCAACCCTCAAACCTGAAACTTTGGAGTCCACAATTTATAATTTTAGTTATGCATGACTCTCATTTCTTTATTTTTATATTTATGGCTCATATAAAAAATAAGTGACAATTTAGTTATTTTCTTGATAAACATTTAAGGCTGCTTTGAACATTCTAGTATATTTTTCCTAATGAACACATACAAATTTTTTCTAAGATATATACCTATTATATGGAATAAAGTGAGCAAATACTAAGGGTACAGCTCATTGATTTTAACATATGTATACACCTTTGTAACCACCAACAAAATCAAGTTACAGAATGGTTCCAATATCTCAGAAAGCCATTATTCCCTCCCGTCCCAGAAACACAGTTCTGAGTTCTATTACTCTATATTCATGCTCTGTAACCTCATGTGTATCAATGCACTCTTTCATGTCTAACCTCTTTTCCTAAATATTAGGTTTATAAGATTCATCTATGTCCTGCATGTAGCTTCAGTTCTTCCTCCCCACTCATTGCTCTTGAGTATCTACTGTATGAATACTCCATGACTTATTTATCCATTGTACACCTGACGTGTATTTGAATTAGTTCCAGTTTCTTATTATTAAGAATAAAACTTTCATGGAATGAACACATGCGCTCATTTCTGTTCAGGTTTTTCCTAAGACTGAAATTGCTAGATCACAGGGTAATACATTTTTAGCTATAGTAGATACTCTCCACATCGTTTATCAATGTGGATTACCAACATACATTCTAATCAGAAATTGCTGAGAGTTTCAGTTGCTCCATGTCCTCCACAATACTTGAAATTCTGGTTGTGATTCTCATAGGATTCTTGTGATATCACATTACGGTTGTGATTCTACTTCACTGATAACTAATATTATAAAGTACCTTTTCATGTGATTATTACCATTTGAATATCTCTCATAAAGTGTATTTTCATGACTCTTATCCATCATTTTGTTCTTTTCTTTCTCTTATTGTTTTTGATTTGTAAGACCTATTACATAGTCTGGAATGAATCCTTTGTTGAATGATGCATTGCAAACATCTCTACTAACTCTGTGGCTTGACTTTCCCCTCTTATTGTGCATTTGATGAAAATAAGTTCTAAATGTTCATGAATTACATTTTTACAAATATTTATTTTATTGTTAGTGATGTTATACTATACCATTTAATATTAACTCTAAGTTCATGAAAATGTTCTCCTATGTTTTCTTCTTTAAGCTTTACTATTTTAGATTTTACATTTATTTCTACGATCCACCTGAAATTAATTTTTGTGTATGGTTTGTGTAGGGTCAGGGCCCATTTTATTTCCATATGGATATTCAATTGACCCACCACCATTTATTGAAAAGAAAATCATTTCCCCCACTGAATTGTGGAGGTGGCTTTGTCATAAATCAGGTTACCATGTATGTGTGGGTCTGTTTCTGGAAACTGTATTCCCTGCCATTGAAATATTTATCTTTGTAGAAACAGCATACTGTATAAATTGCTGTAGTTTGAAAATAAGTTTTATGGCTAGTAAATCTTCCAGTTTTGTTCTTTTAAAGATTTCCTTTCCTATTCTAGATTCTAGGTCCTTTGCATTTCCATGTACATTTTGGAATTTGTTTGCCAATATCTAGAAAAATCTGCAGGATTTTCTAATATACATTACACATTTCTTTCTAAGAATTGTCTTTGATATCTTTGGTATGACATATCTTCACTACTGTTCAAGTAATGTCTAATCTTGATAAGTTAGTCGCATGTTTTAAATTTACAAATATTTGGAAAATTTTCGTTTTTCTGTTATTGATTTCTAATTTGATTTTGTTATGGTCAGATAGTCTGTACATTTTCAGCCTATTGAAATGTGAAGAGATATGTTTAATAAGACAGATTTTGATCAGTTTTGGTAAATACAGTGCATGCACTATTATGTGGTGGTGCCTCTCTCTTCAGGACACAAATGATGTCTGCGTGCTTCTGTGACAGGTTGTATTTTCCAAAGATTGGCCACACAATAACCCCCATCCTACGTGTTCCTTTACAATGTGACCATCACATTTTTATCAGTAAGAAGTGGGGTCTATGTCTTTTTCCCTTGAACATGGTGGACTTGAGATTTCCTTATAACCAAAAGTATGCTGTGGAAATGATAACTGTATGACTTACAAAGTTAAGGCAGAAAGTGCATGCATTTTTGCCCTGCTCACTAGAACACTTAGTTTTGGAGCACTAAGCCACCACCCACTAAGAAGTCTAACTACCTTGAAGTCACTATGCTGTCAGAAGTGAGACCACATAGAGAGGCCATTGCAGGTGCTCTGGTCAGCAATTCTAATCTGTCTTTCCCACCAAGGCACCAGACATATGAGTAAATGAACCCTCACATGATTCCAGTCCCAAGATGTCAAGTCACCTATAGTCTTCAAGTCTTTTAAAACTGAAACTCTGATCATCAAGAAACAGAGCAAAGCCTCTCCCTTCCATGCCTTTCCCAAGATTCTGTCCCACCAAAGTTGTATAATAAAATAGTTATTATTTTATGTCTGTAAATTGAGAGAAAAACAGTTATTTAATACCTAGAAATGAAGGGCTGCCATAACAAAAGCCTGAAACATATGGTATTGGCTTTGAGATTGGGCAATGAGCTGAAACTGAAAAAACAAAAAAGACATCAAGATGACTGGAAGAAGGGCAGATAAAAAGACTCTTGTTATATGACTGTGGACAATCTAACAACTGTTACGTGTAGCAATATGACACATACAAAATGTACCTAATGAACTAGTGATCTATCTAAGAGCATTTACCAGCTATACAATTTACTTTCAAACTATACCAATTTATACAGTATGATGTTTGTCATGTAAGAAATCGGACTAGTCTGTGGCCACAATGCTGTGTGGAGGTCAAGAACTTGAAGATACCACGTGTGCTGTTATAGGCAATCTTAGTCTTTGATCCTTCCCAGCTCAGAAAAAAAGACATAGGGTTAAAGAAGCCTTCAGGTGAGTTTACCCACCAGTCTTTGTGTCATAATATTATGAATTTGTGGATTTAAGTTATTTGATGGCTTTCAGTCTACGCAATTATTATCTTTTTTGAAGCTCATTGGCTTCTCTCTCTTCATAGCTGGATTCATTGTGAAATGATTCTGGTAGTAATTTCTTTCTTGCTCTTTGGTGTAACAAGATGTTATACTCTCATTTTGACATATCCTAGAATCAGACATTTCCCCAAGGAACTCTGTTTTTGCGTGTGTGTGTATGTGAACAATGATATTTTAAGAGAACACTCTAGGTACTGAGAATGATCATTGCTACTCAGTTGCGTACTGTTTCTAGATGGAGCGAATATATGTATATAAATAACAGAAATAAATTATATGTAGATATAAATAATATTTAGATATAATTATATTTAGATATAAAGAGATATTTATATTATATATATACATAAATATGTGTGTGTGTATATAATCATCATGGATTCATACAGATACCTCCAATTCAAGACTAAAAAGATTACATAACATCCTCTATTATCAATATCTTTTTCCTTCCACACTGTGAATCTTTGCTTTAATAGGTAGAGAGAACAATAGCATCAGAGCATTCTATTATTAGTTATTTGTTTTACACAGGCAACAGTCTAAGACTAACAATAAGATTACTGAATTTATTATTTTCATGTGCTGTCCACTTTCTCTTCCTATTTTTTATAGGTGCACTGTATCTATGTTGTCAGAGCATATAACTATTATATGAAATATTCTCATCTTTAACCTTAATTTAATCTTAATTATACAATTAATTATATATTTAACACTCACAATTTGTATTCAATTTCATGTCTCTTTAACAATTTTGAATGCTTGAAGTTTACTCTCTAGTAGATGAATCTTCAGGAAAGACATATCAAGAATATATCTTACATTCTTGTTTGTTGATAAGCCTATTCTCTTCATATTTGAAAATCTGTTTACTTAGAAATAGTCTTTAGTTCACATTTTAATTCCTTGTATGCCTTAAATATGTTCTTCCATTTTCTTCTGACTTGAGAAGTTGACAAAACTACTGATGTTAACCTATGTTTTTGTCTTATAAAACATATGCTATTTTTCATAAATGTCAAAAGGATATTTTCTTTTTCTCTAAATTATAGTAATTTTGCTAGAAGGTTTTGGTGTTGATCTTTGCGGATCACTTTTTCTTAGTTATATAATGTATTAAATCCATATGTGTTAATTTCTCTCAGAACACTTTTCATGAAATACAATTTTATTTGCTCTCTTCCCTTGCTTTGATTTTCCTTTTTAGAAAATCCTATTTTCTGTCGTTGGATCTTCTTTGTCCATCTTCAGTATTTGTCAATTTCCCTCAAATACTTTATCTTTTTCTCCATTTTTTATAAATTTTAATTTTTTCTTCTTTTTCATTGTTAATTGGTTTTAAAGTGTTATCAGTTGTGCTTATTTGTTCTTGGTTTCTTTTTAGTTTAGTCTTCATTGCAGATACTATTTTTTCCCTTTAATATATAATTATTTTCTAAGTTCTGGTATCTTATTTCTTTTTTTTTTTTTTTAAGAAGTTGAATATTTTATTATTAAACTGTTTCTTATTTTCCTGCAAGACTGTTGCTTCACTGTATAAAAATAGCACCAGCAAACATAGTATATTGAAAAATTAAGATAGTAATGTTCTTCACTGGACACCATACAACTAAAAAACTTTTCTCCACTGTCATTTATTTCCAGTGGCAAGTTCACTGAGTATTTTGACCCAAATCCAAGGATGGCTGTAAGCAAGTTACAATATTATATAAGGTTAAGATAACAATGTTATCCTTGAATTACATAATTTTTATAACTAGTTTTACCACAGATAATTTCAGGAATTCTGAGTATTATAACTGGAGACTAGCCTAAAAAAATCACAGTGTGTTGTGAAAAAGATGCATAGTGTTTATGTGAAATCATTAGGAAGTTAAGGGGTATTTTCTTCAGGCAACATTGTTGTAAGTAGTTTCTTTTGCTAAAAGTTGCTTTTTAAAAATCTATCCACCACTAATTTAAGACAATTATGCTAGATTAAGTTGTTTCAAACTAGTTTATTTAGGGGTTCCATTTTCACTCCTCAATAGATTTTATGTATTTCTCATATGCTTCTTCACTCATTAGTTCATCTAGTTCTGAAGGGTTGCTGAGTGCCATCTTAACCATCTTCATAACAAGATTTGTTGACAAGCCCTGGATTTTCTGCTAGAGCTTCATTAATTTCAGTTACTTCTCCTGATAGAGGAGAATAGAGTTCACTAGCAGCTTTCACACTTTCCAAAGCACCAAATTCCTCTTGTTTGTTCAATTTTGTCCCAACTTCAGGCAGACTACAGTAAACAACATCTCCCAAAGCTTCCTGTGCAAAATTGCTGCTTCCCACTGTTCCAACACCATTTTCTGTTGTTACCCATTCATGTTCGTCTGTGACTTTACGACCCGACAGCAGAGCGAAGCCGGTGCGCAGCGCCCGGACGGCGCCTGCCCTCAGTCCCCAGGGCTGCGGCGGGCAGGGCGCGTTGGGCGCAGAGATGGCGCGCAGGCTGCAGACCGCGGCCCGCACGCTGCGCGCCACTCGCAGCGCCATGTTCCTGGCTGGTATCTTATTTCTGAGTTTTTCTAATTCTGAGTTATGTTATTATTTCATTCATATAGCACTCTCTTATGCCTTTTAGCTTTTTTTCTAAGTCATGTTCTTCTGGTGTGCTTTTGTTGTCTGCTAAAAGGGACATACATTTAGTCCTTTGTTACCTTTTATTTTTTCTTCTCTTCAAAGCCATACAAAACAAATATATACTATAGTCTTTTGAAAAGAAGAAATCCATAATTTTAATGAAGTCCAGTGTATTATTTTTTTCTTTTTTGCATTATACATTTGGTGTTATACCTAAAAAATCTTTGCCCAAACTATGGACATAACAGTGTTTCTCCTATGTTTTCATTTAGAAATTTTATAGTTTTAGGTTTTACTTTTCAGTCCATTTTATCTTTTAATCAATTTTTGACATGGGAGTTTGTTTTTATTTTTGTTTCCTAATGAAGAACCACTTGTTCTAGCAACTTGTTTTGAAAAAGATGACCCTTTCTTCACTGAATTGCCTTTGTAGGCTTCTCAAACATTTGATGATGTGTGTGTGTGTGTTTTCATCCATCTTAATATGTCTTTATGCCAATATCACAAAGTCTTAATTACTGAGGCTTTATAATAATTCTTGACATAGGATATTTCTGGCTCTCTAACTTCATTCTTCTTTTTCAAAATTGTTTTAACTATCTTAACGTCTTTGGAGTCCCCTATATATTTGAGAAACAACTTGTTAATATCAACCAAGAAATTCTTTATAAATTTTTCTTGAATTGTGTTACTCTTCATCAGATTTATTTCTAAGTATCTATTTAATATTTTTGTAGCACTGTAAATAGTATTTTTAAAAATCTCAATTTTGATTGTTTGTTGCTAATATATAAAAGTACACTTGCTTTTATAAATATTGGTCTTATATACTTGATCAATTTTCTTATACATTCTGAAAGGGTTTTTTTTTTTTTTTCACATTTCATCTACATAGATGACCATATTGTCTTTAAACAGAGAATTTTGTTTCTTCTCTTTCAAACTTTGTTAACCTTAAAAATAAAACAGTCAGTTATTTTACCAGCAAAAATGAATTTACTCAGGAATAACAGAGGAATGGTAATTTAGAACAAGCAAGCTATAGCAAAAGTCATAGGCAAGTCCAACAGAGAATGGAGAAAAACATTAATTTACAGAGAAAAAGAGGAAGTTGAGAGGGGTTGTTTGGATCAAAAGTCCATCAGAGAAAAGTGAGTGTTCAGGGTGATGACAGTTTCTCATTGACTGAGTTACTGGGGTATTGGATTTCTTGTAGGAGATGCAATGTACATATTCTCCTGCTGGGGCCTATAATTGATGATTCTTTCCTATTGATGGTTCTTCTGTTAGGGTCTATAATTGACAATTCTTCCTATAATTAGACACTGGGTTGTACTTCATGAGAGCTCCCAATTCTGGCGCCCATCTCCATTTTAGTGAGGTTTCTCTTTGTTAATTTTCACAACTTTGAATATAATTTTTTCCCTGCTTACTGAACTATCAAAGACCTCTAGTGCAATGTTGAAGAGAAATTGTGAGAATAGATATCTTAGCCTTCTTCCTAATCTTGGAAAAGCATTCTAACTTTTACTATTAAACATGAAGTTAGCTGTATGTTTTTAGATGATTTTAATTAGTTTGAGGAAGCTTATTTCAATTCCTACTTCACTGTTTCTAAAAGAAATGGATGTTAGCTTTTGTCAAGTGGTTTTTCTATATCTATTGAGATGTTCATTAGCTTTTTATTCTTAATCTGGTTAATACAGTGAATTATATCAATTTATTTTTGAATGTTAAAAAACTTGTATTCCTATAATAAACCCCCCTTTGTGTTGAAGTATTGATACAATAATTTTAAACATTTACTTTGCCAAAACTTAAGAATTTTTACATCATTGTTCATGGAGGATAGCTGTCTGTAGTTTTCTTTATTTGTGATGTCTTTGGCTTTGGTATAAGGGTGATACTGGCCTCATAAAATAAATTAGGAAGCATTTCCTTATCTTCAATTTTTCTGGAAGAGTTTTTGTAGAATTGGGATTATTTCATCCTTGATTTTTAGGTGTGTTTCATTACGAAAATTTCCTGGACCTGAAGTTGCTTTTGTTGGATTGATTGTTTGACAAATGTTTTAACAAATAATTGAATTTAATAGACATAAGGCTACACAAGTATCTGTCAGCAAATTTTCCCTTTCATCTATGTTTTTCATTTTTTGACATAAGTTTTTAAATGATAGTTATTTATTTTTCTTTTAATAACCACATAATCTGTATAGATGCCACTTTTGTCATTCATGATATTGGTAATTTATGTCTTCTCTCCTTTTGTTCTTATTGGTCTAGCCAGAGGTTTATCAATGTTATTAATCTCAAAAGGCTATATTTTGGTTTTATTGATTTTTCTCTCTTATTAGGCTTTTTATTTCAGTGATATATTTTATGATTTTATTATCGCCCCACTTCTGATTACCACAGTTACATTTGCTATTCTTCTTTTAGTTTCTTAAAGTGGAAGCTGAAGTAAATGATTTAATACAGGTTTTTAGGGTATTTATTAAAATAGTGATTTAATACAGGTATTTAGTGTATTTTTCATCTCAGACACTCCAGTTTTCATTTCTAGAGGCTTGATTTAATTTTTAATTTTTTAACACTCTACATGCCTCTACTTAACTTTTGGATCATGGGGGACATGGTAGTAACTTTTAACATCCTTGTCTGCAAAGGCTAATATCTGTGTCAGTTCTGATTTAGTTTCAATGCATTGATTTTTCTCCTCATCATAAGTTTTATTCTTCTGCTTCTTTGAATTCTTTGGTACCAAATGTTGAGCTCACCTTTCTGTGATATTCTTCTGTCTTGAATCTTAGTTCCTCAAGTCTTTGCTGTCTATGTAGTTCTCAAATAACTTCACACATACCTTTTTTTTTTTTAATCTAAGTTTTCTAATTGTTTTTACTAGATGGTTGGTACAAAAGAAGCTATCCTATCATTGTTGGTAGTGGGATTCACTAATTATTTCATTTTGATTAGAAAATAAAATAACAGTTTAGAGAAGAAAGTTATTACTAGCTGCAAACAAGTTGCTTGATAGTTAATGTTCCTTAATAGGATCAGAATTTACAAAAGTTTCTCTTCTGATTTTTGGAATGCTGGAACTCTCTCCTAGCTCTTGATTCCATAGAGGCTACATAATAGATTGATTCCACAGCAAAACTTCAGTTGCAAAATCTCGACCAAAAAATTGTCAACTCCTGGATGGCAGAGACTTGGTCATCTTTGATTCCCACTGTACCTAGTCCAGCTTCTTGAAATTTATTTTTGAAATAAAGTCATATTTTGAGTTTAAATGATTATTTTGGAGGTCAATATTTAAAATATTTTAAAAGCATTTAGTATGTGTTGATCACTGTGTTAAATGATTTAATTATATAATCTTGTTTACTCTGCACAGCAATATTATACTGTAGGTTTAAGGCAGGGTAAATTCAAATCTTTCACCCAAACACTGTTATACTCTCTCCCCAAAAGGCAACATATCTAGTTTTTGCTTTGTTCACTTGAAATCAAATCACAAATTACATATTTAATTTTTTTATATCCTAGGAGTTACATTAGAAAATTAGATGATTGGATTTCTGACAATTTTATTTTCATTTGCCATTGTGCAGAGAATGTATTTTATTTTTTATTTTTATTTTAATTTTATTTTTTTTTTGAGAATGTATTTTAGAGTTAGAGGTTGCTTTTGGCCCCTATGAGGGTTCTGGCTATACTATTACACTTCCTATTCTCTTCCCAGTAGCAGTAAACTAATTGTGGCTTAGATCCTGCTATTATTCACCCATCCCTTATGCCAGGTGAAAGTTTGCTTGGCTTAGAGTGTACACCCCCTCCCTTCTACCCTCTTCTACTGTGAACTCCTTCTCTGTGCTTCATTTCCTTGCTCTGACAGCCTAGCCTTCAGCTCTCATTGCCCACTGCTTACCTTGACCAGGAGCTCCTTTATTACCTGACAGAGTGCTTTGCCTGCCATGACTCCCTCAAAAAATTACATTGATTTCTTTCCCAAAGGAGCAAATCTAGCCTTAAATTCTGTCACCGCCACTCTTTCCCTGATCTGAAGATAAGGCTAGAATTTTATAGCTCCTTCAGTGCAGACTACACACTGTAACTCAGAAGAGGCAAGAGATCAACCAGGTGAGGTCATTCACTCAGACGGAATCAGAGCTCATATCTCTTGGTTATACTTGAGTATAATAATAATAAATCATAAAATACACTGTGCACACTAGAAAAGAAGGAGAGTCTACTTACCTATGCAAATCTACAGCATTATATACAGGGAGCTTCTAAAAATCAGAGGCCCAAGTAAACATATAAAGATATACAGTATTTCCACAATTCAAAGATGAATATTTTTCAACATATTAATATTTTTGAACCTTATTATCATTAATATATATACAATTATAGCACTTTTTACTTATTTGTTTTTCCTGAACAAATTTTTAATTAAAGTGTCTTAGAATCCAGGAAATTAGTGTTTATCAATTTGTCTGTAGATATTTCTCTCAGTGTTTACTTCATAGACTTCAGACTCATTATCCAATTTTGCTCTTAGTATGTGATTAAATCATTTTATATTGACAGGTTTTCGTCTTAGCAATGCACAAATAAGTTCAGGAAAATAAAAAAATCATTTTTTCCCCTTCGACTGTAAATATCTTTGTTTATAAAATAACTTATTTATGGTAGCACCACATAATATTAATTGTGTTAATATTTTTTCTACTTTAATCATAATAATAGCATTGTGATTAAAATAAATGATATATTTGATTGAAATCATTCAAATAATTTTGTATGGATTTATATTTTCTTGGGAAAAGTGCTTATGATCTTCTTATTTGTTTAGACTATTGAAAAAAGGCAAAACAGGTTTAAAATGGGTATAAATTATTCATAGTATTTTTATTCAATTTGCCTTTAAAGAAAAAAAATCAAATATATTTTTCTTCAGCCTTTAAAATGGAGATTTGGACTCTTATGCTCACTGGATCAGTAACATGATGTCATGAGGAATTTGAGTTATATCACGTCAGTTTTCATACAGAGGCCCTTGTCTCAGAGCTTCGCCACTTTCACAGAAAGAATTCCTACGTTGACTATGAAAATTATACTGAGACTTAATTTTGCAACTATATAAACCTATCCTGTAGTGGTAGGCACTAAATTATGGGTTCTTAAGTTTGGTTTCACGTGATTTTACTTGCTTTGTTTTCACTATTTGGTATGATATTGACAATAGAGAATTAATTATTATGCACTTATGGTCTCTCTTCTATGTGCTAGTATTCTGCCAATGTTAAAAGAAATTTAGTTTGATAAATTGAAAATAAAAACCATATCTGTAGTTAAAGTGTTCAAGAGTTACACTTTATATTCCTTTAAAAGTAAAAATAGAAACTTCACATGCTGAAAAATTGCCATGCACCAAGAATTGTAAACTTGTAATTTCTCCATCAAGAGAGCCAGAAATTCAACATATGTAAACACTATAGTCTGAACATCTATTTCAAAATCATCCTGAAAGATGTGTTAGTAAATGCACTATATGTCTTGTATAATCTGACTTTAAATTCAAGATGTCCAGGAATTTGAGATGTTTTAAAATTAAAGTTGTAACGTTTCCACATTGTTAATTTTAAAAGATCTAGTATGCCAAACCTAAACAGCATTGTTGCATGTACTGATGTAATGTTACATACTAAAACACTTCTGCATAATTTTAGTTATTCTGCTAATGACTTTTTATGCACTTAAGTTAATATCCTGAACAATGATTGCTCTTTAACTTTCTCATGCTAGATCATGGGAACAAAATTTGTATTTTGTTGCATAGGAAAATTTATTCAGGTGACTTTTAACTAAGAATATTAGGTACCATGACAAATACAAACAGTGGAAAAAAAAAACATTGTGCATATGACATGTTCTTATTTTTACATATTACTACTGGTAATGATACTATAACATGGTCAAAATGCTATAGATAGAGTTCTGAGGCCTTTAAATTGTAGACTGTGATAAGATTATGCTCTCTTAGTGTCCATAATACTGCCTAATAAAGTGCCTAATAAAGATTCAGCATGTATTAGATGTGCTTTGGCAAAACCAATTTGTTTGCCTAGCCCAGAGGTATAGATTTTGTGATCATGCCTTCAACATGTTTAGTCATTTATTTAAAACCTATTGAATACTATTGAACTATTATATGCACTATGAAACAGATACAAAAGAGGAAAGGAAAAAGTGAAGTAAAACTGAACATCAGTAGAACTAGGTTTCTCTTAAAACTTTGCTCTGTAGACCACTATGCTAGTTTACCGAAGCCGGCCGGTTTTATCTGTAGAAATGTTACCCAAACCTACACTTAGTCCAATGAAAGGATTTTTAAAAAAATGTAAATAAGTGTAATTCCCTTTACTCTTCAAGAGTTACTCCTTCTAGTCTACTCTAGTCTAGTTTAATCTATTCTTAGTTCTATATTTCTGAGCATTTTATGACTGCTCCTATTTTCTTGAAACTCACAACATGTGACTTTCTTACAACTGAACGGAGTTCTCTAAATATGGACACCAATATCCCACAAAAGGACTCCTATAATTAAGAAGTTATATAATTTTATGTCCAAACCAAGACACGGTTAATAATTATTCAGTTCACTAAAATAACAGGCATAAACAGCGCTGTCCTGGGAAAATAACAGCTTATATTTATATGACCAATAATGGTTACTATGAGGTATAGGTAAAATAACTATTCTCCCACTATATCTCACCTGAAGCTCTTTGTTTATATGAAAATTGCTTGTATATAGTTGTTCCAGTTTCTAACTCATTAGCCTACCATTGTCTTTTAGCTCCCTCTGAGTTTCTCATAAAAAGACTTGGTCTTCGACATTTTATCACTAGTTTCTTCCTTCTGAACTTTTAAAATCTTTCATATAATAACAAATTGTTTAAAGAATTGAATAAAATATGTTGTTGTGGGGTTTTTTTCCTCTTCTTTTAAACAGTGGCCAGACTAAAACGTATAGAGTGGGAAACGTACCAGACAAAAAAGTGAGTGTGTGGAGAGGAAGTGTGTAACATAAAGGAAAAAGCACAACCCCAAAATGTTCTTTGTTGAATACACGCAGTAAAATTGCTGTTAGGGGCCAGTCTAGTGAAGACTTGAAGCAAAAACAATTGTCAGTTTGAGAAAGTAGAAACATTTTTCTCTATGCCCATTTAATGACACTACTTTAGAAAGAAAAAACTACTCTGTTTTTTCACTTTTATTTATGCTTGAGTTATAACAACACTACATATAACTTTATTAGGCCAAGTTAACGTTATCTGACACATTTTAGTGGATAATTCTTGTCCTCTGTAATGCTAACTTCATAACTGCTTGGGGTGAGAGGTACATCAGGTCAGAAGACAAGACTTGACTGGACTGAACCAGCTAAACTGAAATTAATGGGTTTTGATCTATCAGATTTTAGAGTATATTTTAATTTAATTAATTTTAGTTTAAATTGAGTTCATTTCTCAGAAAAATTCTTAAGAGCACAGTTAATTAGCTATGGTCCAAATTTGCCAGCTGATTTTAATTTGATGAGGGATTTCTACTGGGCCCTTAATTGCTATATTTGCCTTTTTAAAATCACAAATTCAAAGTCCAAGAAAAAGCTGCTAGCAAATTACATTAATGTATTACAAAGAAAGCATATATTAACAAGAAAAAATTTTAGAACTGTGAGCATTATTTTAAAAAAATGAGAATTTAATATGTGTGATAACAGAACTGTAATTATGTTTTTCAGATATCACTGGAAGTTCAGTAGGAAAAGGTCTTTGCTTATCAAAAAAAAAATGCATTCTACTGAATGAAAATGTTATAAAACAGTGAGCATAATGCTTTTGAGACTGGTAAATTTAAAGGATATTTTTTTCATTTCAATGAAAAAATGCAACTACTATCAAAAATATTTTGCCTATGTAAATGTTCCTTTCGAAAGATGCATGGCAGAAAGTCATCTTAAGCAGTCCATTTTCATCTTTGCTGTTTTTTAGATGGTACTGTATAAAACAAAATAGTACATATGTTTGTCTTAATTATCATTTTAAGACTAGAAACTTCCATAATTTTTTTAAATAGAAAGCAATATGGACCATTATACTTACACTGAGTCAGAAATGCAATTCATATTTCTATGGGGAGATTATGGAAGAAGAACAATGTTTTTATTTAGAAGTTTGAGGTGAACTATGGTGAGCCAATCATTACAAGCAATATATCAAGAAAATAAATCTTAAAATTAGGTAATGATAAGATATATTTTCCTAATGAGCCTATAGTAATGGAAACTGTTGCCTAAGGCATCTAAGTTATTAACAATTTGAAAATTTGTAATTATCGTTCAAATGTTCTGAGATTTCATGAATTGTTAGGTTTGGAGTTAAAGGATTTTGAGTTTAAATAGTATTATTTTACTTGCAGATACTTTCAGGACCCTTAAAATATATATTATAGTGGTCACTGTCCTGAAGATGTAATCTGGAATCGGTCAAGTCCAGGAGTCTCCACTAAGAAGAATGGTCCTCAGAAGAAATGTCTATCCTGGGACATGTACATTGGATTTTTATTAGAGAAAAATAGACTTTATCATGTTAAACACAGAGATTTTGAAGTTGTTTGTTATGGCATTCAGCCTGTTGTGACTAATACACTTTCCAAATAACATTTATTCTGTGTCCTAGAGAATGAAGTGAAGTCAGTTATCGAAAAGTGACAAAAATGACTTCTATGGAAGAAGAATATCTAGTTTAAAATAGAGGAAATAGAAAGTGCAAAGGACAAGAGGAGGGAGAGAGAAAGGAAGGGAGGGACAGAGAGAGAGACAGAGTGCTACTGTACCTTGTTTAGTAACTGTAAAGTGTAGTATCTGTAAGTCCCATATTTACTCCCTTCCTACTCTCCCCTTGTTCACTGGGCTCTAACCACATTACCTTTCTCTCTGTTCCCTAAAGACACCAATCTCTTCTCTGCTCTGGCTATTCCCCCTGCTTGAAATGTCTTCCCTGGAATCTTTGGCTAATTCCTATTCACCCTGAGTGTCTCAAATTAAATGATTCTTCCAAGAAGAAGTATCTCCTGAAAATCCAGTTTAAATTAGACCCTTATTGTTAGTCTCTTTAGAGAACCTTGTTATTTTCCTTTAAAATAGTTATCACCATATGTAAACATGTAACAATTTAGATATTACATTTTAAAATATCGGTTTTACACATATTAACCTGAATGAAAGTTTAAACTGAACTTTTATTTAAAATTTAATTAGAAATTAAACTGACTGAAAACTGAAAAATACTTGCAACACAATAAGTATACAATATTTAACAAATGGAGTGACTTATATGAGATGAAAATGGAAAAAAATTAAAGGAGAGTTTTTGTAAGTTACATGTTTATATTTTATCTTGGTGACAGTCGGGAGCCACTGAGGGATTTTAAAACATTGAGTTATATAATCACATTGGCCTTTCAGAATGATTACTTATTTTGGAAAGTGAATTGAGAATGAGGTAGGGTGAGATGGTGTTAGGTAAGTCTAGAGGAAATTTTTTCCATAATCTATGAGATAGCTGAAGATAGTATTAATTTAAAAAGCATGAGTGGGGATCCAATGAAAAGCATAGAACTGAAAGATGCTTTGAATATAAACTGAATGGAGAAAACAGTATAAGAAGACAGTATAATGGAGAAACACCCAAGTTTAGTCTTGGCCACTTAGAAGCTGTGTGACTTAGCTTTTCTTAAGACTCAATTTTCTCAGCCAAATAAATATGTGTTTTCTTTAGCAGTTTTCAAACGTTTATGTCAGCAATAAATAAGTAAATAAAATGTTCTGCCATGCTGGAGCTTAATTGATTGAATTAAAGAATGGGGCTCTAGAGCTCCAAAGCCCCAAAGTCCCCAATCCCTTCTCATGTTGCCTTTCTTGTGCCTCACACTCTTCCCTGAGGAACTCTTGGGATCTGAAGAGCCAATGAAAAAACAATTGATCTCTCCTGGACCTCTCTATTTGGGTGTTATAGATACATCCCAAATTGAACTCATAATCATATTTCAAATCTGTTTTTCCACATATTGTCTTTCTTCCTCAGACTATGTGTTCTCTGGGAGTTAGCCTATCCATTCCCAATGCTTCCTTTTCCTTTACCAACTATTTACTAATTACTCTCAGATCTATTATCTCCCTCCCATATACTTCCTATGAGGTCTAGTTACCAGCATTAAGATGACCTACTAGCCCATCATACTTAGTAAATTAAACTCAATATATAAACCCCATCGGCACACCTTTTCTAATCCTCGTTAGAATGAATTCCCTTAACTTCTATTGAGCTGTTCATGTGAACAACTTAGGCAAGTGTTAGAATCCTCTCTCTGTCTGTCTCCTTCTTTTTTTTCTCTCTTTCTCTTTTGTTTAAATGTAAATGGTTAAGACCTCAACTTCAATCGCAGGAGAAATATCTAGAGAGAAATTATAGTGATTTGGTACATCAATTAAATAATTATTGAAACAATGGAAAGAGATTAAATCAACCATACAATGGATGTATAATGAATGATGAGAAGATACTGGCCGGGGGAAGCCTCTTGTAAAGTTCATTTTAAAGACTAGAAAAACAACAACAACAACAACAAATCAATAAATAAATAAACAAACAAACAAATACATAAGTGTGGGAAAATGAAACTGGAGGTAAGAGGAAACCCAATAGAGTGTTAAACTACAAAAGCCTAGAGAAGAGAGAGCAATCAACATTGTGATATCTGTAGACAATAAGACAGACAGGGAAATTTAGTAACAAAGAGAGGTTAGAAGTTCTTAGTGAAAGAAGTTGGTGGAATTCTGAGCAGAGTATTCATGTTTTAGTGTGCTGAAAGGTAAACAAGGGGTGAAGGAGGATTGGTACAGACACCTATCAGGAGTCTTGGCCAAGAAAGCGAGGATAGCAAGTCGTAGCATTTCTGAGCCTCGCTTTTCTCATCTGTTCAATTATCGTGTGTTAAAAATGATTAAAGAAGCCAATTCAGATCATATAAACAAACTTTAACACTTCATGAAGCAGGCCGTCTCCTTTCTGCTAAATGCAAGAAGGGGCAGAAGGCAGGAAACTTTTATAAGATAGAGAATAAAGAACAAGGAAGAGAAAAAATAGAAAATACCTGATTGGCTGGGGCCATACAGTTAACTTTGTGTGGGGTCTGAAGGCACTTGGCATTTGGGGATTGGCCATCTGGATAAACTGTGTTTCTGGTTATAAGGCACATTTACAGGAACACAAAAGTTATCTGAATTTAGGATTGCTAATGGGGGATCCTGGCAGGAGCAACTCCCTCTTGGGTGTAGAAAGCTATTTCAACATGTGATGCATACTTTGTCTTCCTTACAGATTTTGTGGGTAAGACTGGATCTGTGGGGTGGCTCCAGAAACTTTCCAAGTCATTTCTAAATCCCTGAAGTAAGCACCTCCTCTATGTGCAGAAACATGCCTTATGAATGTCAGCACATTTTATTAAAATTATCTAATTTTGGAGATTGAGATCTCTTTGAAGATAGGTGATATCTTATTCATTTTGTAGCTTCAGACTCTAGCACAGTATCTATCACATAGTAAGAATAAAGTCAACGTTAATTGTGTTTCCCAAACTGAAGTTTGGTATGCCACTTAAATTCGGTGAAACTAAGGGTTAATGTCTTTGTTCCCAGCCAAGATACAAGAAACAGATAAAATTAAAAGGTAGAAAAGTGGATGCCATTCAAAAATTTTATCCAGCACATCCTTCCTTTTCTCTTCCTCTCAGGGATAGGACAAGGCTGAGTAGTTCACTAAACCCACCACTGGCCTGCCATACTTCTAGTTTTCAGTTGTTAGCATTTATTTTGGATAAAGATATCTATAAGAAGACACACATGAGGCAGTTTCTCTCCTCAATCTACAAACCTGGTTTCCACATCTAATGAATAAAAAGCAGTCATAGTGGTTTTTAGTAATATTCTAAAATCCCAGAAATATGCTGTACTTGCTATATGCAGAAAGAGATTAAGACCCTCAAATCAACCTCCTTCTATATAGCAGCTCTAATATAATATGATATAGAAAGTTACCTAGATTAGAACATTTGCAAAACTCTTAGAGTTCCCTGGTTTCAGATGTTATAGTACTTTCCAACTTAATTAGAAATTAATTTGGGGTATGTGGAATCTTTAAATTTTCCTTTGCCTAACATAATGTTTGAGACTTGCTCAGAAAGTTTCCTTTGTTCTATATGGCACAGAATGGCATGGCCTAGGGAGGTATTATTTTATCCATCAGAAATATCCCATTGAACCAACTGAAGCCCATGACATCCCTAGGAGAGGGAATCAAGGTTAAAGAACCTTTATGGATCTCTCAAATTAAAAGAAATATGGAACATAGGAGCCATGGTACATCAGAGTTCTTCTAAGCTCTAAATGATGATTGAAATCAAATATAATTTAGTATTACTTTGAGTCTGCACTGTCAGGGCCTGGCATTGCTCTGAGCTCACCTCCTCAAGAGGCACCACTACCAATATTGCCCATGCTACAGTTGTCCTTCAAACCAGATGTGTGTTAACTGTGTGTTATATAACTTCTGGTTCCTTTAGCCAATATGCCTAGTCCAACTTTCTTTTCTCCAAACAATCACATCCCAGGATCCAATGTATAAATCCAATATTGCATGTCTTGTGCGTAACTGTTTTAAAGAATCTTATTTTACGTACCAAATGTGTCAGAATGGTGTACATTGTTATGTAAGTAAAAAGAAAAGTCTACATATAAATAATGCAGTCAACTATCTAAGTGTCATATCTACTAAAACACCAAATAAACTTTGAAGAGTAAAGAAAAACAAAAACAAAACCAAAAACTCTTGTACAAAGCTGATCCAATTCTTCACTCTAAGGAGGTCTGGGCTGTGGGTGGAAAATGGGATTTTGGGGACACCAAATTTTCTCCAAAATTTTCCCTTCTTCTTAGGGTACCTCAGACCTGTCACCAGATTTTTCTTTTTTTCTCTCCTCTCTTTTAAACCATGCATTATAACTTTGAAACCAAAAAAAAAAAAAAAAAAAAAAAAAGGCTAAGTTGTGGATAACAGTGTTTGGGAATATTGTATTAAAAATACTGCCTAAATGTTTATAAAGAAGAATAGAAAATCAGAATGATTTTCTCCAAAAGAGAAGAAAGACATTTTAAGGGATAAGATGATGGGGTATGTTTTTAAGAAAGTTTATCAGAGCTTATGTGATTTATTTTTCACCAAAGTAATGACATCTCAGCTCATATCTTTTAAAAAATGAGTCCAAACATATTATAAATATTTATATACAATGACAGCTATTGGTGATGCTATGACTCAAAGCCTTTTGCCATTTCTCTGCCCCCTTTCCGTGGCCTTGGGTGTCTTTGCTACCAACAGCCCACACTCACTACTCTTCTTTGGAGAATTTCCCTCCTTCTACTGGAGTCACTTTTTGGACGGTTGCAGAGACCCGGAAGTCAGTGCCTGAGTTTATACCATTCTACACAAGCTCACTTGCCTCAAGATGGAACAACACCGAGGTATAAT
>NC_138895.1:21754002-21881667 GCF_965194825.1 Balaenoptera physalus
CCAGACCAGGGCTCGAACCCGTGTCCCCTGCATTGGCAGGCAGATTCTCAACCACTGCGCCACCAGGGAAGCCCTAAATTTTTTAATTTAATGTTAATTACAAACTAGAAAGCAGATGCTCTGAGGAAGATTTAAAATAACGTGTCCTCTACCAGATTCCAGCTCTAAGTTTAAGACCCAGAGTCAGTCTCAGGATGGAGTTAATAAACACAACAGTAAAATACTTCTGGGTCAAATTTGTTATTTTTGGTTTGAAAAATTAGGCATCTCAGATTATTTTCTTGTTCAGCATTTTCCAGACTATCTCAGCACCTGAGCTGATTCCTCCTTTAACGGGAGCAAGACTGGACTAATCTGCTGTGAATTAAAACAAAATAAAACAAACAAACAAAACTGAAAACCAAATTAAAAAACCCAAAACGGTAGGACACATCAATAGACCCAGTAAAGGCAAGAGAGACTCTGCTATATTTCAAGCTGAAAAATTTTTGATAAACTGACACAGAAATCTCTTCTTTAATTTCATGATATTCCTGTTTCTGTGTGAACAAATTTTTGTTTTTATTAAAATGGGCTTAGAAAAATGTCATAATAAATATGTGTAATCATATTGGACAGAGAACTATTATTCTCAATCTGGAAAGCACACCATCATATGAGTTTCTAAAATAATCTGAACTCAAATGAGACCCATACGTGAAAATACAAGGAAATAATTTGCAAGTATGCAAAATCAGAAAAGAAAACAAAGATTTTAAAAGTATAGGCAATCATAATTAAGGATCATGTCACTTTGCTTTTAGATTTAAATTTTGCTTATCGCGTCATACCAAAGTGGTTTAACCCTTTGAAGAAAGGTTTCCGTAAAAGTTAAATTGTTCTTCTTCTTATGATTGCTATTGTAATCAGACTGTATATTGTTTGGAGCTAAAGAATATCTGATTTTTCATAAAGTGGAACATTAATTGGGGCTTACAAGCTATATTTAAAATGCTCTAATTTGTTCTTTCCTCCCTCATCTTTTGTTGGAAATTAAGCTCAACATTTTTTTTTTTTTCTTTTTGACCCATCCAGGTAAGAGAGGAGGAAAAATGTTATTCCAATCAGAATAACTGCAATGAACTGAAGTTAAGTACATTACACATTTTATTTTTGTAGGCAGATTTGCTACCCCCATTTTAGGAAATAAGGAAATGATAAAAATTAAATGGTGGATCCCCCCATCTCCTGAGCCTCTTCTTTGCATTCACAAACATCTCCCGTTTGGTTGTGAGCTTCTGGAGGAGAGGGACCATGCACTATTCCTTTCAGAATTCTAACTGCAGGATTGGTGTTGATACTGCTCCATCCCAGGTTCTAGGTGAATGCTGTTGACACAGACGCTATGTCTGGGAACTAGGGGTCCTTCATATAGGAAGTGAGGATACAGCTGGGTTTTGCAGCACTTTGATGTCTTATCTGAAACAAGTAAATAGTATGTAGAAAGTGCAGTGGTGGAAAGAATAGAAATGCATAATGTATTCTTCAAAAGGTGAATGACATAGTGTATAGTGTGTGTGTGTGTGTGTGTGTGTGTGTGAGTGAGAGAGAGAGAGATTGAGGCAACAATTGGATAAATGTTATATTAAATACATGGCTTGTGGGCTGTAATCAAAATAAAAAGTTTCTCTGAAATTGTTGCTACCTCGTCAACAAAAGTCCTAAGATGATTTTACATTCCAAATTAGTCTCAATTCAGTGATTAGAATGTATCCAGTTCAATATATCAATCCACATTTTGTTTTTAGTCAAACTTGAAGCTTATTCCTCCTCTAAACCATGATCAGGTCTGTAATGGGAGGTGTCTTTCTAGAAGAAGGAGAGCATTCAATGTCGACTCTCTGCATTCATTTCCTCTGTTTCCCATGGCAGGGCTGAAGTGGGAGGAGGCAGGAGAGGTTGGGGATAGAAATGAAGTTTTTATTTTCTAGGTGGCCTCACACTTCCTGAACCCCTGAGCCTGAAGTTGGTTAAGGTGACTTTTGCTATTGTGAGGGCATTTGTGGGAAATTCAGAGTCTATCACCAGAGAACACATTCTGCAACCCTCTTGACTCCAACCCAGTGTCACTCCTGGCTGACTGCAGTCCCTGTGTGGCCCAGTCTCTCTTCTAAGGTAGGACACAATGATGGCGTGCAGGTCTATTAATGCTGCCATTTCTACCCTACTGCTTTCCCAAGGGTGAGTCAGGCACTGTCCTCTCTCCCTGGCACCACTAAAGTTTAGAAGGCACATAGCAGATACTTTCCAGGGGCCTGTGGATGTCCTTTTATAAGGCATAAGGTAAAGGGTGTGGTACCCCTCAGCCCTCTTTACTTTGGAGAGGGAAATAGCAACATTGTTCATTTCTCTCCAAAGATGTGGCTTTACAACTCTCTCTCAACTCTAACTCTTCCTTATTTCCTTGATCTGACCCATGCTCCTACAGTTGCAAAACTCATAATTGTCCCCATAGTAAATTGTGCATTTCAACTTGTTTACCATTTTTGTTTTTTCTACAAGATCTTCTATTTTCTCATGTTACAATTTCATTGCAAGAAGTGTGAGAGAGGAAGAAAATTAAGTTGGTAAGTATTTGGAAGCCAGAATGAAATATTTGGCCGTGTTTCTAAACAGGAAAACTATTTCATCAAATAAAATCTTATTTACATGTTCAAAGAATTGCCCTCATTGAAGTAGAGTCGGAAAGCTTGGTAGGTGGATCTCCTTCCCTCTCTCTCCAATTCCCTGCCTGTGAAACCACAGCCCTCCACAGAAACCACTGGATATGAAGGGTACATATTGAAATACCTCTCTCTCCTAGAGACCATATATGATTCAGGACAAGTAGGTATACACTAAGGAAGACTGAAAATCATATCTGTATTGGGGAGAGAATAAAGATTATGAAAACAATTAGGAAACAATAAAGTGGCTGTAGAAAAGGCAGAAAGAAAGGATTTGAGAGAGATTTAAATGGGCATTAATTGTGATTTAGTTAGTTTTTAGTTAGAAGAGCAAAATAATGCAAGCTTTTTCTTCTTTTGTTTTTGTTTTTTCTTCTTGAGAAGAAGAGAAATGCTTTATTTCTGTATCCTTCTAGGCCTCAAATTCATGTCTTCTTATTCTTCTTCCCCCTTTCTCTCCATGGAGATGTTGAGTTACATTGTAATTCTGTTAACATATTACATGTTGGCCAAAAATTTAATGTAGGTTTTGGGAAGTGACACATTCATGGTAGGCTGAAGTTATTAAAGTCTGACCATGTCATCTCCTCTAACTTCAAACATGCAGCCAATATTTTTTTCCCTCTTTAATTTTTAATGAAAAATAATTGCTAAAGAATATCATTATTTCTTTTGTAAGAATGAGACTTAGAAGATTGCAGGGACTTTTCAAATAGCAACATCCCCTGAGCTCTGACTTTACTGTATTTCTATGTCTCATAAATCTAAATGTACCGTTTTTATTAGCTAATTTTTCTTTTTTAATAAACATATGTACATATGTAAAGTCAATATTTTGAATATGATTCAAAATTTCTGTCTGTTTCATATCAACTGCATTTTTTTTTCTTTTTTTTTTTTCTTCTTTTTTTTGACCGACTTCACCCATTTCCTCCACCTCCCAGCTTCTGCCTGAGGCAACCACCAATCTGTTCTGTATATTAGCTTTTTGTTTTCCTTTCTGTCTTTCTTTTAATTTTCTTTTTTTATGGATTCCACATACAAGAGAGCTCATATGGTGTTTGTCTTTCTCTGTCTGACTGATTTCACTGAGCATAATGCCCTCAAGATCCATCCATGTTGTCACAAATGGCAAGATTTCATTCTTTTTTCAATGGCTGAATACTATTCCATTATATACATACCACAATTTCTTTATCTATTCATCCACTGATGAATGCAGGCTTCCTTTCATTGATGTGCCAGATGGTCCTGATTGTGTCATTAACTAATAAAATGTAAAGAAATAACATTATTGTAGATGGAGAAGAAAAGTCTTGTGTTGGCCTATTAGTCTTGAAAAGGTTGCAGGATATGTCAGATGGAGATGTTCCATTGGCATTTGAAATCATTAGCTCTCTGACTTGCTTATCATAATGAAAAATGTACACACATAACTTTACAGTTTTTGATCACTCTTCCAATAATAAATTCTGTCCTTGGGGCCATCTAATCACCAAAGATTTATGTCATCCACACAATGGTACAATCACTGGAAAATATAATGGCTAATTAGGATTTCTGAAATTAAATGTAGTGGTGACATTGCTTGTGGAAGGATAGTGAATAGTTCATGATTTTAATTTTAAGCACAAAGAATGACTTTCTAATAGTCATAAGTGCCTTTATATCAAGGAGGTGAAAAATTCCCTGTTACTGGAAATGCTCAGCCTTAATAAGGATGCATATTTGGCATTCATATTAGTCAAGACACTCAGATATCTGGTAAGTGATTGGCTACCAACCTGTAAGTTATTTTGCAGTTTTCAATATCTGTGAGTCTATGATTTAGTCCTGTTTGTGTTCAAAGCCAAAATGTCCACATACCAGAAAAACTACTACCATTCAGCTGCTAAGTTTCCATGTGTCTGACCTTGAACGTTTTTTCACTGTCTCAACACCCCTGAACACCAATCTCCACAAGGCAAGTAAGTGGATAAATAAACCTACAAACACACCACAGAAAACATCATTTTCTAGTGCTGTATTTTGTCATCAGATGACACAGCTGTTCACCCAATGACACAAGCTAGTAGCATGAGACTTATCTCTGTCTACTTCCTCCCTCTAATTATCTAAATTATTACATTTTCTGAATATTTTACAGTGCCCACCCCTGCCTAACACTTGTCAGTGACTTCATTTTTCAAATGAAGTTTAAGACCATCATCATGCCAGACAGAACCTTTCATGATCCGATCTTGGTTAACACGTATAACATCATCATTTGCCGTTTTTTTTCTATTATAATTTATTTTCCAGCAATAATGAACAACTTTGAATTCCCCAGACATATACTCATAATGCCAATATCTGTGTCTCGAATACCTTTGTTCCATTTCTGTCTGGAAAATATTCATTTTACTTTCAAAACATGATCAAGTTTTTAAAATCTTTCCCTAATGACTCTTTATCCTATTTCAATAGCTGACAAATCCTTAAGCTGGTACAAACATAGGTAGGTATCTGTTTACCTATAAATATTATTATCTCTAAAGTAACATTTTAGAAATACATAGAAATATAATGTGATCCACGTGTAATTTTAAATTTTCTAGGATTTACGTTAAGAAAAGGGGGAAAAATAAAACAGGTGAACCTAGTTTTAATAACACATTTAATCATATCAATAGTGTATTATTTCAAAATAAAAATCAGCATAAAAATTATTAAAAACTGTAATCAATTATTAAAAAGTATAAAGTACACACCAGATTATAAAGACTTAGTATAAAAATTAAGTCTTTAGAATCTGGTGTGTATTGTACACTTACAGCACATCTCAATTTGGACTACCTAAATTAAGTGCTTAGTAGCCATATACGGCTAGTAGCCATATATTAGCCATATATGGCTAATGGCTAGTGGCTTGGTTTACTGGCCAAATCCAGCCAATGAGCTAAGTTGTATTTTTATGTTTAAATTGTTGAAAAAAATAAGAAGAAGAAGCATATTTATTGACACCTGAAAATGATATGGAATTCAAATTTCAGTATTCCTAACAAAGATTTATTGGATCATAACCACGCTTATGCAGTTACAGATCTTCTGCACCAAATTCTGTGCTAAAAAATGACAGAGTGAATTAGTTTTGAGAAACTGTATGACACCAAAATCTTAAAATATTTACCATCTGGCCCTTTCCAGAAAAAGTGTGCTGACCTCTTTTTTAGTGGTTTGCTCTGCTAGGATCATGTATTAGTTATCTTAGTTTGCACTCAACACATAGCTGACACACAAAAGAGACTCTATCTTTTCAAAATAGTATATATTTTGTACATTCAATTTAACAAGCATTTATTCAACAACTATAATCCTAAAACCCAACCTGTCTACCTAGAAATCGTACCTTAGAATTTTTCCAGCCCTGAACACTGTGTCACCAGAATAATGATAAAGCATAGTCAAAAATAAAATTCTCAATTCAGACCGATCTGGGTCCAAGCTCCAGCTCTGCCCCATCTGCAATCTTGAGTAATTTACTTACCTTCTGTAACCTGTTGTTTCAATATCTGCAAAATGGGTCAAAATAATACTAACTCACAGGGCTGTGCAATGATTAAATGAGATGATGCGTATAATAAGAGTAACATGACTGAAACCTGGTAAGTTTTCAATACATATTAGCTATTTTTAGTACATATATCTAAAGTTTCCTAACCTAAAAATTTACTCCTTTCAATAGCTTTTGTCTCTGCCTTTGAATGAAGTGATGTTTTAATTAATATGGTTTATAAAACTATTTGTTCATTCTATTCACTTTGTCAAATATTAGCGTAACTATGTAGATAAGTTATAAATATTTTGGACACCAAAACACTTTACTAGAATATTATAATAAGTCTTTTAAATTTATATAAATGGAAATGAAGAATATATTTGAAGAAGGAAAGGGGATTTATCTATAAGGAACATGAAAGAACTATTACTTAGAAAGTTTTAACAACTTTAGAATGAGAAACACACATTTTAGTAGTATATTATATAGCTCTACACTAGGCCCATAAAATACTTTTTAAAACACAATTTAAAAATTAATAAGTGTTGTGTAAATGTTATAAATTATTATCATGCTTAATATTATAAAATTATTCAAATTACATAGTTCCATTTATTTCCCTTGTTGACATGTTAACATAGCTGAAAATAATTCTTTGGACAGTTATGTTTAATTTAGGTTTTATGACTCTTTGGAGTGAAGAGAGGAAGAGTGTTGTAATTTTCTGGATGTAGAGAATCATTTGCTATGGTAAACTGGATAAATGCTTGTGCTGCCTCATGGGAGTGGAATAGAAAAGAGTAGCTGGTTCTATTCTGCTGAGATGCCAAGGTCTCCGTATTCTTTCAAAATCAGTGGCCTTAGAGGGATCGTGAATTGCTGAGGTGGAGCAATCCTTACTCTTCTTTCTCTCTCGTCTACTGCCTTTGAAATCAACTAGAGCTGCATACTTGGAAGCAGCACAAAGGGTAAGTCTGGAAATAAAAATATGGCCTAGGATTTGTGATGCTCAAGTGATTCAGACTCATTTCTCCAATAGCTGCAGTACTGAAATATGCTAGACTTATCATTGATATATTGCAGTTCATAGTGTTCTAATTCATTTTACAGAAGGAATCCTGCCCAGCCCAACTATTACTCTTTTCAATAGAACTTATGCTTTCGTTCCATTTGAAATAATTCATCATTAAGTTCAGAATACCTGATTCTATCAAATTATGCAGATACAGAAGGTGTCCAGGCCATCTTTGTGGACAAAATCACAGTGGTTAAAATCTCTTCTGTTATGTAATGTTCATTTGTGATATAAAATGCATTCCCAATATGACAAACCTTTTTCTTCCTTCCTTTCAGCAGTTTCTGAAATTCTAAATATTTCTTTCCTGAATAAATAAAAATGGAGATAAACAAGTCCCTTAGCTTCTGTACTCAGCATACAACAAAATGCACTTATTTTTTCTTCTGTGTAAGATTGATATTTTAACAACAGTCTTCTTAACACCTTCTATTTTATGGATGCACTGCACATATTTGTATTGTGTACCTTAGAGAGAGCCTGGCCTGTGTTTATTAATTTGTTTTATATTAATATATATATTAATTTTGTTGGTATTGATAGGCTCTTCATCATCAATTATGAGGATTTTACTTTACCATTTCACCAAAAACACAGAAATTAGAATGTATTCCATGCATTAGAAAAAATACATATATAAGTCATCTAGAAAATAATTATCACTATGTAGTATTTCACAGAGCAATGCTACAGATTACTACTGAAATTAATATGTTGATGTCAGTTTTTTTCCTCTTAATTTGTAACCCTATTGCCCACTTTGTTAGGTTTATTTTATGGCTCACAAATAGATCTAATTCCTTGAAATATTTACCACCATGAAATGGTCACTTAACAACAATAACAAAATAATTATATTGCTCTTAGAGTCTTAAGATTTAGTGATTTTTCTTCTAAAATAACAATCAGATGGATTTAAATAAAGGAAGCCAACCATTTAAAAGAAAGAAGATAAAAGTTCCAAAATTTAACTTTATGTTACTTATAAACACATAATGTGTTATATTTTTGTAAATAAGTCCAGATAAAAAATACTCTAGTTTTTTCAAAAGCTATCATCATGTAACTAATATTTTATTTAAATGTGTAATTATTAATCGGTTTCAGTTCAAAACAGGGCAATCATTTGGTTTCTTCAGACTCTAGTTACACACTGAGTAGTCTCTTATTTTAAGTCAAACTCCTATCACTAATCACAGAGGAACAAAGATGTGTCCAAATTTTGAAGGAACATGGGTGTCCCAAAGCTCAGATAATGAATTTTAGCTCTCTCAGGAGAAAAGCCTTTCCTGTATGTAGTCTGGCAATATTCCAAGATTTCTTTTTAAAAGTAACTCCATATGTGTACTGAAAATAAGCTAGTGATGTTTTAAATCAACTGGAAAGAGAGGCTGTTCTTTTCAATATTTTTTTCCTGAGCATAACTTTGAAGTGCAGCATTTGGGGATTATGAAGGTTTGGGTTACCTGCTGAATGAAGGCATGGAAAATTATTTGAAAGTACCCTTTTTTTTGAAACTGTACTTTAAACTTATGAAATATCACCTGTGGTTAAGAAAAGGTATGCAATTCAAAGCATTTTTTTTCAACCTAAAGACAAAGAGTTAATTTTAAATTGTGATTTTATTTTCCAAGTTTTCTGTGGCTGCAAGATCATAATCAAAAGTTTGTGGTTCACTTATCTTAGAGGTAGGAGATGATGAGGACAAGTGAATACTATTAAATTAGAGAAAATATGGGTAAATTTATAATGAGTTAGGTACTGTGAGCAAAACTGAAGCAAAGACCACAGCTTACTATGCTCTAATGATTGTCTCACAGCAGGTATTTTAAGAGATTTCATTCTCAAATAAATTCAACTCGCATCTATTTCTCAGTAATGTGTTCTGAATTTACATAAGGCATTCAAAGACTTGAAAAAAATATATATATAGTCCATTCTTGTAATATTCTTAGCTAGAAAAAAGTTCCTGCATTGCCAAATTTGTATAATGTAAATATATATAAAGGAAAATGTATTTAACTAATAATTCTTTTTCAGAAAGAAAGGAACTGTAATAATACATGTGTTATTTACATCATGAAAGTTATCCTTTGCCTAATATATCACAGACATACTTAATATAGTTGGGTACTGTCTAACAGCATTTTGCAACTATATGGATGGTTCTATAGTTAAATATTTACTTTAGTATGCAAAAATTTTTTTCACTATATCCAAAAAAGAAGATGGCTTCATCTTCTTTGTAGCAGCAATAGAAAATTATAAAAAGGTAACAAAAAGAACCAATCAGATACTTATTAAATAAATGTCAACTGTGTTAAAAATCATGTTTCAGAGATGTTGTAAAGATATCACTTCAGAAACTCATTTGCAAAGTGTTTCAACATTTATAATTGGTAAATTATGTTTAATTTATATATTTTAAAGGTAATGTGGTATGGTGTATAACTTATGGTAAAACTAACACTTACTAGATATATTTTTCATGAAATTAAGAAATATTTACTGAATGTGCCTGGTGCTTTGCTAAGGGCTAAGGAACCAATAAAATATATTGCATATTAGCTATTGATAAGTGTTAAGGAGAAAAAAAAATATTGCAGGGAAGGGAAATATAATATTTTGGGTGTGTTGCATGGAAAAGTTGTTGAAAATTTTGATAGAGAGGCTGAAAAGCACCTCTGAAGTGGCTTTTGAATAAAGACCTAAGTTTCACATGGGAGTAGACATTGTATGTGTGTGGAAGAAGAGTGTCCTAGCCCAAGGTACACACACGGGACTGTTGTTGTATTTTACAAACAGTGAACATGGCAATGTGGCTGAAGAAAGGTAGGGGAATATGTAGCAGTAGAAAGGGAGTGGAATATGTAGCAGAAGAGGTCTGAAAGGTAATAGAATCAAGACAAGTAGGCTCTTGAAGGCCATGCAAAGACTGGATTTTAATTAGAGTAGTTGGAGGGCTTTGAGAGCGTGAATGAAATAATGTGAATTAGGTCTTAGCAGACCACAACAATTTTGAGAATAGACTGTAAGTAGGCAAAGAGAGAGGCAGCAAGACAATTTAGAAAAAGTCCATCACAACAATCAGGAAAGAGATGTTTTTTTAATAGTGGATTGTGACAGTGGTGATGGTGAAGATACTAAAAAGTGGTTGAATATTAAATGTACGGTATTTTGAAAGTAGAGCCAACAGGGATTGTTAATCAATTTCATGTGGAATATAAGAGAAAAAGAACAGTTAATAATGGCAAGAGACAAAGTCGGAAGGTTAGGGTTCTCACTGACTGTGATGAAGAAGACTTACAGGAGTGGGTCTGGGGAACATTCAGGTTGAGGGTATTGTTTACATAAGTCTGGAGTTAATGTGGAAGCCTAGAGTTGAGATATAAATTTAGGAGTCATTAGCACATTGATTGTATTAAAACAGTTACAGTGAGTCTAGACAAAGATAAATATATAATTCCTTGTTACAAAGTTAAACATAGTCTTTATTACTTTCTTATTTTTATATTTTTCAGATTCATCTATATAAAGAAAGCTTAACAGACAAAACTGGACAATGCAATTTCAAGAAACAATTAGCAAGATGTTGACAAATAAAGAAGAAGAGGGCTGGTAGAACTGCCACAACTACCCTGCAGAATGATTTATTATTATGTATTGTTTTTGAAAATATGTATGCCTTATGACTTAAAATTCACATTTATGGGTACATCATAAGGAAATATTATAAAGAATATTTATTATATATCCCCCAAAAGACATAAACAAGGATTTTTTTGGAACATTTCAAGTCAACATCTATCAGAAGAGAAATGGGAGAATATCTGAGCAATGAAATATTATACAGCTATCAAAATGAATAAACCAGAACTATATATATATATATATATATATATATATATATATATATCTCAACTTTGGTTGGACTCACAGACCTAGTACTGAGTGAACAAGCAAAATGCAGAATATTTTATACAGTTATGAAATAATTGTATGTCAATTAAAATCATAAATATACATACATAGATCTATGTTGTGATAAATATATGTTCTAAAATATGAAAGCATGATTAACCTCAAATGTAATCATAATTACTGTTTCTGGGGCAGGAGAGGGGGAACATGGAGGATTACAATATTATTTGTATTGATATATCATCAAAATATAAAATAATCAGATGCAACTATGACAGAATGTTTTCATTTCTTAGTTGTGTGTGTGTTATCCTATTTTTTTCTACATATTTTTACATCTTTTTAAAGAGAAGATCCGAAGGTTTTGTGGGTGTGTGAAAATTGAATTAGGAACACTTCCAGAAATTGAATCACTATGCTATAGAGTTCGATTGCTGCTAGAACTATTAAATCACTTGGAAAATACTTGGCTCTTAGAAAAGGATTTTCCTAAACTCTTATTAACTTCTCTCAATGTAGCTGTTAGCATTTTCCTTCCACTAGTTTCTAGTAATCAAATATAAATTCATAAAATCACACAGCCCAAAATAAAAAGGGAGGAAAGAATCTACATCTTAAAATAAAAATTCCAGCCCCTACACAACTCAGTTTGAAAACTGAAATAGACATCATGGGGAGAAAATTCACAAACAACAGATGTTGTGGTTCACTTTTCCATTGTTGATATTAAACAAGAACACCTCTGAGATTCCACATCCTGTGTTTATGGATTGTAGTTAATATGGTAAAATGGTATATTCTGGTACTCCTAAATATTTTATGATATGAGGCATTTATGATGAAGAATCATTTTACTCACAAAAATGTTAGATTTCCTCTAGCATTCTATTTTCACTTGGAAGGAAACTGCACCTTTAACCTGTACTGAATGAGACTGGAAACAATGAACAAGATTGTGATATAAAGTGATTTTGTGCAAAGTAAATGTTTTCATTTTCAGAGAGGTAAATATTCAACACAACATGGAATATGATTATTTCTTAATATTGTATCTAGTAGGAGTCTCAAAACATAACAAATTAGTGAAATTGATAAATAAATATGCAAAATCCTTAAATTTAGTAATTTGAATTAAATATGAGACAATATTCTATATTACAAACATAGATCATTACTAATATTGATATAAAATTGTCTTTTTAAATTGATAAGGCAGCAGAAAGTAAAGCTTGCCAAATTACAAGTTAATCCTCTATTAGATCTAATTAGGTTTATTTTCTAGATATTTTAAAGGTTACCTGAAGAAAAACTGTTTTCTACAGCTTCTGTTTTTAATTCTTTAAAACCGTCTTGCACATGCCTGCTATTGACTACAAGAGTGTGAGGAAGTAAAGGTATTTTTTTGGAATGAGTTTTCTTTGACCTGAAAAAAAACAGTGCCCTTGCAGAGCATATGAGGTCTGGCTGCAGAATGCCTGGATTTGAATTCTTTAATCTCACTCATTTTTCTCACCTTTAAAATGAGGCTCATTGCTTTGTGAAGATTCAGTGGGATAATATATAAAGATACCTAGTGTTTGGCACCTGGGAAGCACCGAGCTCTCATCTACCCACAGCATAATTATTATTGTTGCTGTTGGAAAGGAACTAATTTTATAAATAGTCTCTGGCCTCTCAGCATCTTCCTTGGACCCTTTAACTCATTCTCATTTGAGGATCATTTAGAAAATCACATCTGATTAGGTTCCTTCCCCAATTAAAACCATTAACAATTTTCAATGACTTTTAGGGCAAAGACCAAATGTGCCTGTTTGGTCATAACATGCCTATTAGGGTCCTGCACAATATCGCCCTTGCCTTCCTCAACAGCCTCATCTCTAACAACTTTTCTCACTGCTTTTTGCCCTCCAGAAACACTTTGTCTCTCAACGTCACCAACTTCCTCCCTACTCTAGGACAGTCTTATAAACGTGTAACCCTTCTACCCAGTCAATCCCTACTTACCCTTTAGATCGCTGTTCTAAATTCCATTTCTCTGAATCTTCTTGGACACTCTCTGAAGCCTCCTGCCCTGGTCAGTCTGTTCTACAATACAATTAAAGTTTTGCGATTAGTTTTATTGTGCTGTGGTATTTTAATATATTGGCAAAGAGAGTTTTCCACCTAGAAAGTATATATTAAGTTAAAGCAAGTGTCACTACATCCCATTCAATTGTCCATGACTGTAGAAAGCTCTTCCCAACTGAAGAAAGGAAGAGGAACCAGAGAGGGAGCAAGAGCACTTATACCTTGTTGGGCCCAGAGTCAGTGTAGGTAAGGAGAGTAGGCAATAGCAAGAGCACAAAAGTTTGAGAAATTTAAGAGCTGTGGAAATTTAGAAGCTCAGAAAACTTGGACTATGTCTCTAGGTAAGGTCAAGAAATTGGCCAGATTCTAAAGTCCCTCACCCTACATCATGTTGAGAAAGCAGGAAAAAAAGTCTTAATGCTGTTTCCAGGCATTCCACCCTGAAACAACGTCAGATCTCTCTTACAGCCCTAGAATTGTACAGATAGGTTTCTATACCTAAAAGCAGCATAGATGTTCCTTAGAGAGCTATTGTAACTGAAACAGGTAGAAACAAAATACAGTAGAAATACACAAAGAATGGAGCTGGGAGGAAAACTACTGAGGATGTTGCAATAAATGGCAGGCATGGATGGATGGATTATGAAAACGCTGTTATCACCACCTCCACCATCACATTGATGACATTGGCCACCATGTCTAGGCTGGTGCACCAAGCGTTCTCCAGAATTTGGACAAATCCTCAGAGAAAATGTTTCCACCAATAGATTAGGAGCTAGGTATAATTTAAGTTTAATTAAAAGAAGATAATACAGTGACTTGGTTGCAATACATGTTTATTGAATATATTATTTGACTCTCTAAAATTATCTAACTTCATGCTGGACTGTAAGTTCTATAAAGACAGGGACCTTTTCTATCTTACTCATTCCCCTATCGCCACAACCCAGTACAGCCTCTGGCACAAGTAAGTGAATACCTATTTTGTGCTTGGATGGATAGTGGTGATGAATGAATGATGAGTATATGGCCTACTGGTTATGAACCGGGAGCATTATCTTATGGAAACATATATTAGAATTAAAATTTAGATATTATAAAAAGACTCCTTAACTTAAAGGCAAAGACGTTGCCACCCAAGCTTAGAACACGAGGCCAGTCTGGTCCCTAGTTCTCACATCTGTAAAGTTGAGATGATATAATACATCTGTCACTGAGTATTGAGAAGAATTAAAAAGAAATACTATATGTACACCATATACAAGGTTATTTAAACTCTCCATTATTTTTCTTTTGAAGAGTATTTTTTCTAAGCTAGTATGAAATCAGAGAACAATACTTTTTTTAAACTCCAGTTTTAGGAAATAATACCTATACTTTGATACAGTGGCATGTATATAATCATTTGATGCCCAAATAAAAGTTCTTTATAATTGAAAGCAGTTCCTCTTTATAGATGAATATGTCTGAAGAAATTCTAATTTGTTTATTGGTACATAGAATGTGAGTTCAATACTTCATCAAATACCCACAGTATTTGAATTATTCTCTGAAAATATTTAGAGAAGTATCACATGTATTTAGTTCTAAGTATTAATATTCATGGACTAATTCTTTCAGGAGACAAGAGATTTTTTATAGGTTAAAAAAATTATCTAGCAATCAGAATGTCTGACTATGCTACTGTTATGAACTGAATTGTGTCTCCTCCTCAGGTATCTTAGCATGTGTCTGTATTTGTAAGCAGGACCTTTAAAAAGGTAATTAAGTTACAATGAGGCCATTAAGGTGGGTTCCAGTTCAATATGACTGGTCTCCTTATAATAAGAGGAGATTAGGACACACAGAGAGACACCACGAGCATGCAGATAAGGAAAAGTGAAGACACAGAGAGAAGGCAGCCATCAGCAATCCATGAAGAGAGGCCTGAGAAGAAACCCAACCTACCAACACCTTGATCTTGGACTTCCAGCCTCCAAAACTGTGAGAAAATCAATTTATGTTGTCTAAGTCACCCCAGTCAGGTATTTTGTTATGGCAGCCCTAGCATACTAATAACAGCACCACTAGCATTAGTTTTTCTATAATACCCTACAGTGTGAAAATATAAATGCAAATTTTAAGTTCAAAAATAATGCTATCTAACACCTACTGGAGCTAAACATGACCCAGGATTTCATTTGGGGTATATGCACAACAGAAATGTATGCTGACATCCATTTTAAAGATATTCATAGCAGTTTTATACCTAATAGCCTCAAACTGGAAGCAACCTAAATGTGCACCAGGATGAAATAGAATAAATACATTGTGGTATATTCCCCAAATGAAATATAACACAAATTAAATGAAAAAAAAAATGCTGATACATGCAACAACAAAGACAAATCTCAAAATATAATTTTGATGAAAGAAGCCAGACACAATATACATGCTGTGTGATTGTATTTAAATGGACTTCATCAGCAGCCAAAGCTGACTTATAGAAGTCAGACTAATGATTACACTGGGTAGGTAGGTAGTGAATGGGAGAGGGAGTAAGAGGGAAAGGCATGCTAAAATTTTGCATACATGATCTAGTTGGTGGCTACATGATTATACAGGTAAAAAAAATCATGAAGCTGAACACAATATTAGTATGGTTTGTATAAGTTATACCTCAAATACAAAATTAAAAAATATCATCCATTTTATGCTGTTTTAAAATGTATATTTCATGACAAATAAGTCACTATGCTTATAGCCAATCTCTAGTACATCCTCTTTAATCTGGGATTTATACCCTGGACAAGTACCAGGAGGGTATACATTTTACATAGGTAACTCTTGCTTGAAAATGATGTCATTTTAAAAAGTGTGGTAAAACTTTTCTTAAATACTTGACTTTTCACATCCTTTCCTTGCACATGGTGCTCCCTGTTTGCCCAGGACACTTTCTTTTCCTCTCCTCTAGCATGGAAATTACTTTTTCTTCCAGAGACTGTTCAAAGGTCACCTCTGCCTCCTCTCTGAGTCCTCTTTCTACTGTATCAGGCAGAGTTAATTACTTGTCTATGTTCTGGAACTTATCATACAATATTGCACTATGTTTTTATATGTGTGTCTCCTGCACATAAAAGTTGCCCAAATTGTTTGTTGAAAGAATAAATTAATGGAATAAATTGTGTAGAGAGTTAACCATGGGGTAAGAGTGGAGTTGGCTCTTTGAATTATGTAAGAGAACATTGTTTCTTTGATCATAAAAAAGCTGTATTCCTTTATTGCTCACATGGTAATTTGTACATTTCTTCTGATAGTTTGAATCAAAGTATAATTTATATGTCAATCATTCCTGCATGCTATAACATGCCACAAGTGCAACACTGTACTTTATTTATTCTTATTTTCCCATCACTGCACTTAGCTCCATAACAGACAGTCATTGGCACTTCATAAATGTTTTTTATATGATTATGAATCAATGAATTTAGAAGCAGTCATTTAAACAATGAATGCAAAAACTATCATATTTATCCATTCATGAGATTTGCCATACTATTAGTTAACTTTTTCTAAGCTGAGTTCAAAATTTTTGAAGGTCTTTACTACTACAGTGCAATTTGTATCAGAAAACTTGAGAAGTCAATCATGGGTACCAAAAATTTCCTGCTAAATAATGAAAAATATAAGGTCTTACCATAAACGTATCTTGATAAACAAAATAAAAATTATGAAAGTAATTTACTTAACCTTCTATTTAACAAAATTTAAGTTTTCAGTGCTAAGTCTTAGAATAAAAAAGGAATAAAATACTAATTTGTGGATATATACATTCCAACTAAATTTTGATAAGTACTGTATGACATCTTTCACTTTTGTCTTTGACTTGAGCATAGCCGTAAATAAGGTCATTTAAAGAATATTAAAAAGCTTTATCAATTTCATCAATTATCCTTCTTGATCCAGAGATAGCCATCTATTATAACATTTATTCCAATATTCTCCTTATATGTTAACCAGTATAAATATCAGATCTTCATTTGTGAATAATTTCAAGTATAATTTGAACAATTCATTCAACATTGCTTTCATTCACTGCAAGAATCCTACAACCTTTTCAAGATTTATAGTTTATCTCTACAAAGAATTTGTGATGTATGACTAAAGTTTTTGGAAACACTATCCAGCAGTTACAGATACTTAAATATAATGGATAGAATAAATAATTTTAAACAGACAGCAAATTTTGAATAATCAGTCACATAAGAATTATGTTAATAAAAGTGCTTTTATAATGACCAGATTTGTTTCACTTCATAACTTCAGAACATGGGATAATAATTAAGTGAGTAATATGTACTCATATAGCAAATATTCATATGAGTAACTTAAGGGATAAAATACATGAAGTATAAGTGAGAATGTATATATATATACACACACACACACACGCACATATGTGTGTGCGTGTTGATTGATTTTTTACCAATTTCCACACAGTATTCTACACCATTTACTTGCATCATTTTTCCACAGTACAATTGTATGGTGCAGGTAATTTTAATACCCATTATGTAGATTTTTTAAATTTTAGGTAAATTAAGATTAAGAATTTTGCCCAAGAGATAGAGGCAGGATTAAAACCAAGAATTTCTGATTTGTCAATTTCTTTACATACAATGATGTATAGAAAGCCTTTTACACTTTGTATAGCTCTAGCGAAACTTCTCTCAGACCAGTCTCTATGGATGAGGTTTTAGGGCGATGGGCTAAGTAATATCTAGAAAGCTTCAATCTCTACAGCACATTAATAATGAATTATGTTCAATGGAACCATTAATTTCAATAATTATAGATATTTCTCAAACTTATATTTTTCTAATGCAAAATCATAAATTTCCACTTTAGTTTGTAAACAATCCAGAAACCTTCTTCCCACAAAACACTAACACCTCATAAAACGTAGTTTGCAAAATGCTGGCTATAAACAGGAGCTCTTTTTGCCCTTAAATTGTTTTATTCTTCATCTTTCATCAGACACTCAGCATTTGGAATAAACTTGATTGTTCATTTCTTAACTTATTTACTTAAAAGAAATAGATAATTCTTTAATGCATTATTCTTCAGTATGATTTATCCTTAAAACAGACTTTCGATGGCAATTTTTATGAAAATTAAACAAAAGTTCAAATGATAAAAAACCCAAACCAAATGCAAATGTCTCTCCTGAATATGAAAGCTACATGGTATCACTTAGGAAACTTTTTAAAAAGTTTTCCTAAAATCAGGCAAAATGCAACAACAGCAAGAACTTTTCTACTTTAAGTGTAATAAAAGTAAATTTGTGTGCCTAACCTAGAATGGTTGAACAACAAAAAAAATATTGTGATATCGATATCCACACTTTTACAAGATCCTGTCTTTTACAGCCACTCTACAGGCACAAGTGCCAAACATAACCCCAAAATAGACTCTCTGCAATTTCTGCTCCATATATTAAAATCAAACCACATTTTACAATCTAAAAGGAAGATAAATTTATCCACCATCTTTTTCTACAATAGGAAAATTATCCCAAAATACTTGTAGGAATTTTTTAAAATAATAATCTTCAAAATTAGGATAAGATATAGAGAAGCAGTTAAATATTTCATCAAACTTTAGTATCTTAACGATTTCAGTCAACTTTGTTTTAACTCTTTAGAAAGTGAAATAAACTTATTGTATTTCTACTTTTAAGATAACAGACAGAGAGTTCAATAAAACAAAGTAACTCAATATTTGTAGGAAAGCACATTGGTAGTGTCTACTCTGTTGTTCCGCCTCCTCTCTGTGGCACCAGGAAGTGGTACCAAGCCCTATAAAAACACAGCATTGCTTGGGAAACTAATAGGTTGATGTAAGTGGAAATTCAATATAAGCGGGTTTGACAAATGTGGGGAAATTTAACATTGAGCCTGTGGGATTTTTGGCCAGACTTTTAAATTTGATTGATAGAGTTAAGAATTTTATATATATGGATTCAATACAAGTGGGTATCATGGTATCATAAAAGCAATATTATCAACTAAAGAAGTTGCAAAACTGTATCTCCCGGGCATTGGATGTGTAAAGTCTTTTTAGCTACTAAAATTAACTGTTGCAACCTACTTGTTTTTACCTCTGATGTGGTTTTGCAATTTACCATGTTCTTGTTGAGTTTTTGATGATTTTTTTTTATCAAATGAGCATTTAGTGATATACTCTGTGGACCGTCTTTTCTACTACTTTTTGTTTGATTACAGTTTTGTTTAATAATGCCATTTTAAAATTCAGTTAAAAAATATCTTTTAATTTACTTTCTCAAGGGAACTTTCTTCAAATATTGTATATATTTTCCACATATCCTCTTCTTTGATAGAACAAAAAAAATACTAAATTATGTTAACAAAAATAATACTTCAAATGAGAATTAGTTGTTTTTTTTTTTTTTCCCTAATCATCTTGGGGAACATCTACAAATACTTTAAAATTTTAAAGTCAGAAACTTATAGTAGTTATGTATATGACCTCAGACTACAATTTAAAATATATATGTTTATATAGTGGTAGTTTAATTGGTGATTCTCTATACATTATAAACATATGCAAATGTGAGAGATATTATCAGATTTATGATTTATTTCTCTATTATATCAAATCCTTTCTATCAAATATATAGTCAGCATTTTCATACTAATATGAATTAATAAATGATATTAATGCTCAAACATGTTGGAAGTGGTAGGTTCTGAATAGTTTTCCTCAGTGAAATACATAAAGTTAAAATGAAAGAAAATAGATCAGTCAATCCAATTCATACTGTATTAATTACAAGGTAGACTATAGGCATGAACTAGATTAGTTTTAGAGATTCAGACTAATTAATAATAAGGCTGGACAGAAGGTCAATGCAATGTGTGGAAATACATGTATACACACGCACATACATCTATATGTTTGTGTGACTATATAGACAAATAAATATAAATTTACCTTTTTTTAGATTTAAATGTACCCAAATATTGAAATAGTAATTATGGAATTAATATGTAATTAATATTTTAAGTGTTGAAACATATATTCAGATTTAAAAGAAGAATATTTTTGCTCCATTGATACATTTTTTGGTTAATTATCTACCAGTCTGAAAGCAAACTAGACAAATTGAAGTCTCCATACTTTCTATTTCAATAAGATACAAACATATATAAATTATTATAAAAACTTCAGGCCAGCATTCAATTTTTTTCAAAATGAATTTCTAGAATATTTTATTAATATTCCAACTCTGATTACTAGATTCCATAAGGACCCTTAATGGTAGCATCACTTATCATAGCAATTCATTTTGTAGAATTAGAGATTACATGAAGTTTGAAACATTAAAAGTATTGAATATTTTTTATAAATGTGTTACTCATTGTTTCAATTCAGTAATCACTTCAGTAATTGTTTAACTTCAGTAATTCATATATATATATATATATATATATAGAAAATGATTTATTATGAGGGATTGGCTTATGTGATTTTAGAGGCTGAGAAGTGCCATGATCTGCCAGCTGCAACCTAAAGGCGCAGGAGAGCCAGTGATGTAGATGTAGATCCAGTTCAAACCTAAAGGTCTGAGAATTAATGGGGCCAATGATATGAGTCCTGGTCTGAGTCAGAAAACCTGAGAACAAGAAATGCCAATGTCCAAGGAAAAGATGGCTGTCCCCATCAAGCAGAAAGCAAATTTGCCCTTCCTCTCACTTTTTCTTCTGTTCAGGCCCTCGACAGATTTCATGACGTCCACTCATATCTGTGACGGTGATCTTTACTCAGTTTATCGATTCAAATGCTAATCTCTTCCAGAAACATCCTCACGGACACATTTAGAACAATGTTTTTACCAGCTATCTGGGCATCCTCTAGCCCTATCAAGATGACACATAAAATTAATCATCACAGTACTTGTTTTGCAGTTACTTGTATGGCAGTTTAGGGACCGAATCTGAGCCATAATACAGGTTTGTCTATTGATTTTCTTACCATATCATCAAAATAAATATACTTGTACATTTTATATATTTTCCTTAAAAAAACTTTTGGTTTTTGCTGGTAAAGTCTAACAGCAAGAAAACTGACAAAAATTCTACACAAATTTTCCATGCACTCTTCACCAGCATTAAAATAGTACAATTATCTATGCCAGGAATTAAACAGGAATCAATGTTATTAACTAATCTACAGACTATATTTGAATCTCACAAATTTTCTTACTAATGTCCTTTTTCCTGTCCAAGATCCGATCTAGGATTCCACATTGCATTTACATGTTATGTCTCTCTGCAGTAACCACATTAAGGAAGAGCTGCCCCTTCTATTCATTTATTAATTAGATTATAGACTTGTGGATATTTATTTTATTAGTTTTATTAATTAGATTATTATTTATTATAATCTATTAATACCATTATTTATTTTGTTGCACAAATTATCTCAGACTTAGTTATTGGGAGACTTTTCATGTTGGCTTTTATGTCCTCTCAACTTGACCCAATCACTTTTTGAGTGTTTCCTTACTTTTGACAGCAAAGAGTGCAGAAGTCTCTTTTTGTACTTTTTTATCTCAGTCTTGAAATTAATAATTCCTGGTTCCTTTTACTAAAAAATAGTATTTAGAAATAAAGTCTGAATTCTAGGTGTACTCACTGCTACTGCATATCATTACTTATAGGCCACTCTCAGAGGATAGAGCTAGGAATTTATGGACATATTCTAAACCCCACACACACGTTTGTGCACTTATATTTATTTTTATATTTATCATCCATATTAATATTATCAATCATGAATTCAGACTGATACTTCCCATTACAATCCAATACTACACTGTTTATTTTAGTCTTCTCTTTTTTCTTATTTGTCTATAGACTTACTCTATACAGTCAAAGTACTGTTTTCCAAAGATTAGTTTTTATTTATTTTTCTTTTGGCTATTCTGATTGGGTGATTTCCATTATTCTGTCTTCCAGATCACTTTTGTAATTCTGTATGAATTTTAAGATAGTTGTTTTATATCCGTGAAAAGTTTTCCAGGTATCAAATTGGAATTTTTATAGGCATTGCATTGAATCTGTAGAAATATTAGGGTAGTACAGACATTTTGACAATATTTATTCTTCCAATCCATGAATATGTGATATCTTACCATTTATTTGTGTCTTTTTCAGTACTTTTATCAATGTTTTAGAGTTTCCAATGCATATGACCATCTCAATATGTGGAAAAAGCATTTGACAAAATACAACATCTTCTCATGATAGACTCTCAAGAAAATAGGTGTAGAAGGAATGTACTTCAACCTAATAAGGATCATATATGAAAGTCCAAAGCTAACATCATACTTAGCAGTCAGAAGATGAAAAATACTCCTTCCACTTCAATTCAGCATAGTACTGGAAGTTATAACTAAAGCAATTAGGCAAGAAAAAGCAACAAAAGACATACACATCAGAATAGAGGAAGTAAAATTGTCTCTATTTGCAGATGGTATTATTTTATACAGAGAAAACCAGAAAGACTCCATCAAAACACATCTAGAACTAATAAGCGAATTGAGTAAAGCTGCAGGATACAAAATCACTTTGAAAATCATTTGCATTTCTTTACACTAAAAATAAACTATGAAAAAAAAAAACTAATCCCACTTATATTTAGTATCAAAAATGATAATATGTGAAATTTTTTAAGAGAGTAAATCCTAAAAGTTCTCATCACACACACAAAAATTCTATTTCTTTAATTTTGTATCTATATGAGATGACGAATGTTCACTAAACTTATTGTGATAATCATTTCAAGATGTATGTATTTCAAATCATTAAATTTATACAGTTCTGTATGTCAATTATGTCTCAATAAAACTGGAAGAAGAAAAAATAAAATAAAATATTTAGGAATAATTTTACCTAAGAAGATGAAAGATCTTATCATATTTCTTGAAGTTAGAAAAACTTGTTCTAACATGTAAAACTGAATGCTGGCATTTTCTATAAAATCTAGTAGAGGAAATCATTTATACAGGAATTATTTTGGTTTTATTTGTCCATTAAGTATGTAAAAATATAAGTGATTTTTCTCATAGCTATTAGTGATACAATAAGATAAAATACAACTATTAGAGGCATAATTGGCAAAGAAGAAGTAAAACTGTATCTATCAGAAAATGATATAATAGTATACCTGGAGAACCTTTGAGAATCCAGGATAAAATTTCATCCAAAATAAAAACACTTGGAAGCTAAGAGCATGTGTGTGAGGGGACCAAGTTGGAAAACAAACAACACATGATCTTAACTGATAACACAACCACACTGATGGGAGTGAGAAAAAAAGGAAATCCTGACATTTGCAACAATGTGGATGAATCTGAAAGACATTATGCTAAGTGAGATTTCATTATGCTAAGATTAAGAAAGACAAACGCTATACAATCTCACTTATATGTGGAATCTAAAAAGTTCTAACTTATAGAAGCAGAGAGTAGAATAGCTTGCCAGGGTTCGGTGGTAGGAGGAATGTCAGATTTTGGTCAAAGGGAAACAAAGTTTTGGTTATGCAGTATTAAAAAATTATTATAAAGATCCAATGTAGAGCATTGCCACCAAGTTAATACTGAATTTTCTAAGAGAATGAACTTAGGTGTTGTCATCCCACACAAAAGAATAGTAACTATGTGAAGTGATATATATGTTAAATAGCTTGATTGTGATAATCATTTCACAATGTATACTTACATCAAAACATCACATTGTATATCTTAAGTACATAAATTTTTTTGTGAATTATATCCCAGTAAAGATGAAACCCATATCACCATATTATATGACAAATAGAGAAAGAAATTTAATAAGAACACAATTTTATTATTCTTCAGTTGTATGAGGAAACCATGGGCACATCTATATCCACCCAAAGTCCATTAGAATCGTGTTGGTCTTTTCATTGTCACCAAATAATATTGGGGCAGTAGGGAAAATGAATTGTGAATACACCATCAACATGATATAATTCAATTTAATTATAATTACTTCTGTTATAATTTGTAAAGCCATAATAAAGATAGATTTGCATTCTTACAGATGCCTTTCTCACTTCTTTAACTCCAATGCTTATATCATCGCAGTCATATAGACACTCTATTCTCAAAGGACATCATTGAGGAGCTCCATCGTCTTGAACTCACTTAACTGCTCTAACTATTTCCTGCAGTTTGTCAGATTTTCATAGCTCTGTTTATCTAATTGACAGACATTTCTAACAACCTTTCCTCTCAGCTGTGTAGTGGTGTAGACTAAATCTGGATAGGTAGGCATTTTAAAATATATTTCTATGGTAATTATTAAGTTTACTTTGTTGTTCTACTTAAGGGTTAAAGAGAAAATATTATGTACTTTTAGTAATTTATTTAAAAATTAATCTTAAAACTACATTAAAAGTTGTTTATTTAATCTCATAATTTTTACCTCTTTTTATTTTCTGGTGCTGGTTACTTTAAAAATAATAACCCACTTATGAAATTTTCCAGAATAAAAAAAAATGTTAGGTTTTCCATGAGTGAATGGGCTTAAAAGAGCAAGAAAATTTAATTAGAAATCAACAACTTTGATCTTTGAGCCCATTCCCTTGTGTTGTGCCTTATTACTCTAGAACTATATGTATGACATTATATTCTGGTTGCATACTTCCCTTTAAACATCTCTTTCCCAAGTTTATTGCTTTCATCCTGATATTTTGGACCTCAGTCTTCCTGCAAGATTTTGTAAGGTGCCCTTAACTTGAGCCTCAAGAGTTCCACTCGGTTGAAAAGAGAACTCTTCACTAAAGTCCTTTGAGAATGGGAACCAAACTGTTTTGGGTCTCTCATTGAGCATCCCAGATAGCAATGGGTTACTTGGGGGAAAAAAAAGGAGTTTAGGTAAAAATAATCAAATATTACATTTGGATATTTTTAATGTGTCAATACAGTTGCTATTTTAACCATTGTGTTAAGATCCCCCAAATGATGTTTATATTAAAAACATTAGAAAGTTCTCTTTAGTGGTGAGAGAAATACATTTGTGTATGTATGTAACTAAAAATATCTAGGATATATGAATATTAATTAAATATCAAAAGCTTTTGTCATTTTTCCTAAAATATTTTTTTTAATTTTATTTATTTATTTATTCATTTATTTATGGCTGTGTTGGGTCTTTGTTTCTGTGTGAGGGCTTTCTCTAGTTGCGGCAAGTGGGGGCCACTCTTCATCGTGGTGCGCGGGCCTCTCACTATCGTGGCCTCTCCCGTTGCGGAGTACAGGCTCCAGACGCGCAGGCTCAGCAATTGTGGCTCACAGGCCTAGTCGCTCCGCGGCATGTGGGATCTTCCCAGACCAGGGCTCGAACCCCTGTCCCCTGCATTAGCAAGCAGATTCTCAACCACTGTGTCACCAGGGAAGCCCCTAAAATATTTTAAAAGTAATAAATAGGGTGTGTGGCAGGCAGAATGCCCCCCCCTCCAAAATAACCACACCCTCATGGCTGGAATTTGTAAATATGGTACTTTATGTGGCAAAATGACTTTGGATGGAATTAAATTTACAACACTTAAAACAGGGAGTTATTCTAGTTAATATAGGTATGCCTAATGTGAATAAACATAGAAGTGGATCCTTCCCCAGAGCATCCAATAAGGAACACATTCTTGCTTATACCTTGAATTCTGCCATGTGAGATCTTAAGCAGAGGACCCAGTGGGGTCCACCTATATTTCTAACATGTAGAAATGATAAGATAATAAATCTGTGCGGTTTTAAGCCACTCAATCTGTCATAATTTGTTACAACAGGAATAAAAAAAAAACACAGAAGTCTTCTGAAATAAATAAAAAGTAATAATAGGGATCTTACATATGTAAGTAAGAAATGCTCTGAAGGAAATAATGTTTGTAAAAATTTACTTGAGATGGTTATTACTTTTGAACAGTCAAATTTGAGTAAACTTAGAAAACTGTTGAAAGCTTAGTATCTAATTTGTTTATTTGAAGAGTAATATTTAGATAGAGGTTTTTAACAAGTAATTAATTGTTACATATTACATCAGAGTTTCTCAACGTCAGCACTGTTGACATTTTGGACTAGATAATTTTTTTGTTATTGGAGGCCAGGGACAGAGAGGGAGTTGTCTGGTGCAGTTTAGGATGTTTAGTGGCATTCCTGGACCTACTCAACAGATCCAAGAGCAACCAACCAAGTTGTGACAATCAAAAATGTCTCCAGATATTGCCAATGGTTCCTTCAAGGAATGGAGAAGCAAAATCAACCCTGGTTGAGAAGCATGACAACACACAAAAACCCACTTGATTTTAATTGCTACCCAGTACCAATTGCTTGACTCAAATGAAAATGTTTATTTAAATAGTTTGAGTCTGTCTGTTTTAGTCAACTAATCAAATTCAGTTGGTGGTTGTTGTTATTTATTTTTTATTGTTATTTCTTTGGTTATCCCATCAACTATATGATTTTCACATGGTTTCCTTTGAGTTGTGAACAGTTTTATTCCAGGAACTCTCTTGGAACCAGCAGTTTTGCTTCTTACTAATAATTTTGAAAGAAATTTTCCCTTGAGTTATAGGATTTTGTTTTAGGCTTACACTCTCAAGTGAAAGAAATGTAAACAAAAGAACTGTGCTTCCGCATTCATGATCAGAAGGGAAAAAAGATACTCATCCTTTGTAGACATCTATACATTAACCTATATATTAACCCACTCATTCATTCACTCATCCATTTATCCATCCATTAAATAATTATTGGTGACTCACATGTACATGGTACCATGGCAAACAAAAGTTAACCTTTTTCTTTAAAGAATTTATTAGGTGGAGAAAATTGACATTTAAGAGTAAACATCTAGATTTATAGGTCAGATTCAAGATGGCAGAGGAGTAGGAGGACATAGAGTTCATCTCTCTCCACAGATGCATCAGGAATACATCTATAGATGTAACAATTCTCACAGAACACCAGCTGAAAACTAGCAGAAGACCTTGGACACCAGAAAGGACTATAAAGATCCCTGCATAACTGGGTAGGATGGAAAAAAGAAGGGAGAAGGAGGAGGAGAGGAAGCGGGATGAGCCCTGCACCCGGGGTGGGGGAGCTGAAGCAGAGGAGAGACTCCCGAATTCGGGGAAACCCCCTCTCCAATGGGGAAATCGATTGGGACAGAAGGGAAGCATTTGTCAGAAGAGGGTGAAGTGGCCAATCTGTGGCAGATGGGACAGAGTAAGAAATACACAGACAGTCTGTACCGCGGCCCTATGTGCCCCGGACTGGGACATGTGTTCACAGGTGTGCAAGGGGGCTGGGAGCTGGAGTGTGGGGATTGGAGAACAGGCCCAGAGCAATAACTGCTGCTGGCTGTGGGGAGATGGACTGAGGGGATGGAAGGGAGGAAATCTGCAGCAGGGAATGCCTAGGAGGAAGACTGGACTACCATGGAAGTAGGGCACTACTGCTGAGTCACATGCAGGGGGAGGAACCAGTATTATAACCTCTCTCTCCCCACATGCCTACACCAGCTGCGAAGCTATCAGAAAAGCCCCCTCCCGGCTGTAGGGCAATAAAAAAAAAGCCCGGCCAGGGCTGGCCCTCACACACCTTATGCCGGGAGCCAGAAAAGGCCCTCACTAGGGCCATATCTCTTTTGCCCATGGCCGCCAGCTTCCCTGAGCATTTGACACCACCATGGTTCCTGTGATCCAAGCAGGCATACCACCTCTGTGGCCTATCCTCACTGGGGCAGGCCCAAGAGCTCCAAGGCAGCCTCAGGACCAGACTCCTGTGGGTGGACCACACGCAGCAGTGGGGATAAAACCAAGGCTGAACCCCAGGGACGGGGTGACTAAGGAAGAAGATCGAAAATTTTTCCATCAGCTGTACAAGCTGCAGATTAAATCCCTGTGATTAGCTAGGTAGACCCTGCATCCATGGAATACCTGAGCAGACAGTGAGTGTTCCACAAATGAAAATGGTCTAGCTCTGGCAGCAGTGGACTTTAGGGGCAAGCACATACAGCAATTGGGCCAGATCAGAGTTTGAGTGGCACCCACTGGGCCACAACAGGTCCAGAGACCAGGCCAGAGACAGAGGAGAGACTCTTGGGGAGGTGGAGGTGGGCTGTGGCTCATGTTGAGTGCAAGGACACCTACAGCGGAGACCCCAGGGAAACATAATTATTAGAATTAATTTTATTATGTTGTGATTCATTCTGTTGTTGGTTCTGGCTTTTTTTCTTTCTCTCTTTTATTTGTTTGTTGGTTGTTGTTGTTTTAGTTTTTTTTTAATTATTTAGTGTTTTAGGATCTCTGTGTTTTATAACATATTTTTCATTTTTAAAATATATTTCTATTTTTACTTTGCTTTTCTGTTGTTCTGTGTTCTTTTCCCTGATTCTTTTTTTCTTCTTTCTCTTTACTATATTTTTTATTTATATTTCCATTTCTACTTTTCTTTTCAGTAGTCCTGTGTTTTATCCCTTTTTATTTTATTTTATTTTATTATTATTTTTGTTTAATCATTTTATTGGTTTGTTCCGTTTCCTTGTTTTATTCTTCAGGTGGCATACTGCTTTGGTTTTGCTTTTAGGTTATGTGTTTTTGTTAGTTTTAATCCTAACTGTTTGAATTCCTTTTTTGAGTTCTTCTGTTTGTCTGGTTGTTCTCTTGCTTTCTGTTTTGTTTAGTTCTGTTTTTGTTTCTTTCGTGTGTGTGTGTTTCCTTGTTTCTGTTTTTGTTAGTTTGATTTTGTTTTTACCATTTCTCTGGGGTTTTGTTTGTCTTTTTTTTAAACATATTTTCTCTTTTTTTAATATATTTCTATTTCTACATTGCTTTTCTGTTGTTCTGTCTTCTTTCCCCTTACTCTTTGTCTTTTCTTCTTTCTTAAAATCATTTTTGTAGGTTTGTTTTTTTTTTCTTTGCTTCATTCTTCAGTTGGCACTCTGTTTTGGTTTTGTGTTTTTGTCAGTTTTCTTTTTAATTGTTTGATTTCATTCTTCTTCTTTAATTGTTTGATTTCGTTGGATTCTTTGTCTGGTTGTTCTCTTGCTTTTTGATTTATTTGTTTCTGTTTTTGTTTCTTTTGTGTGTGTGTGTGTTTCCTTGTTTCTGTTTCTGTTTGTTTGATTTTACTTTTTACCATTTGTCTGGCGTTTTATTAGTCTTTTTTTTTTTTTTTTTTAATCTCCTTTATTACTCAGATGAGCCACTTGTGGGGGCTTGGTTCCTTGACCAGAAATTGGGCCTGAGGCTCTAAGGTGGGAGCACTGAGTACAGGACGCTAGACCACTAGAGAATACCAGGCCCCAGGGAAGACTAATCACTGAGAGCTCTCACAGAAGCCTCTATCTGAATCCAAGATCTGGCTCCACCCAACTGAGAGCAACTCCCAGTGCTGGACACCTCAAACCAAAAAACAAACACGACAGAAACACAAACCCACCCATCAGCCCACAGATTACCTAAAGTCATACTAAGCTCACAGACACCCCAAAACACACCACCTGACACGGCCCTGCTCATCAGGGGGAGAAGAATCGTCTCCAACCACAAGAACACTGGGACCAGTCCCTCCCATCAGGAAGTTAACACAAGCCACTGGACAATTTCACCACAGGGGACAGAGAACAGAAGCAAGAGGAACTACGACCCTGCAGCCTGGGGAAAGGAGACCTCAAATACTGTAAAATAGAAAAAAATGAGAAGACAGAGAAATATCTTGCAGGCAAAGGGGTAAGATAAAAAACCACAAGACCAAATAAATGAAGAGGAAATAGACAAACTACCTGAAAAAGAATTCAGAGTAATGATAGTAAAGATGATCCAAAATCTCAGAAATAGAATAGAGAAAATATAAGAAACATTTAACATTTAATTCTTCTAGGTTAACATTTAACCTAGAAGAATTAAAGAGCAAACAAATAGTAATGAACAGTAATGAACACCAAAATAACTGAAATTAAAAATACTCTCAAAGTAATCAATAGCACAATAACTGAGGCAGAAGAATGTTGGTGCACTTAATATTGTCCCAGAGGTCTCTGATACTGTCCTCCTTTCTTTTCATTCTTTTTTCTTTATTCTGCTCTGTGGCAGTTATTTCCACCATTCTATCTTCCATCTAACAAATCAGTCAATGTTATATACCATGTTAACAAGTTGAAGGATAAAAACCATATGATAATCTCAATAGAGGCAGAAACATTTTTGATAAAATTCAACACCCATTTATAATAAAAACCCTCCAGAAAGTGGGCATAGAGTCAACCTACCTCAACATAATAAAAGCCGTATATGACAAACACACAGCCAACATCATTCTCAAAGGTGACAAAAAGAAAGCACTTCCCCTAAGGTCAGGAACAAGACAAGGGTGCTCACTCTCACCACTATTATTCAACATAGTTTTGGAAGTTTTAGCCATGGCAATCAGAGAAGAAAAAGAAATAAAAAGAATCCAAATTGGAAAAGAAGAAGTGAGTGTCACTGTTTGCAGATGGCATGATACTATACATAGAAAATCCTGAAGATGCCATCAGAAAATTGCTAGAGCTAATCAATGAGTTTTGTAAAGTAGCAGGATACAAAATTAATGCACAGAAATCTCTTATGTTCCTATACACTAACAATGAAAAATCAGAAAGAGAAATTAAGGAAACACTGTCATATACCATTGCAACAAAAATAATAAAATAACTAGGAATAAACCTATCTAAGGAGGCAAAAGAACTGTATACAGAAAACTATAAGACACTTATGAAAGAAATCAAAGATGGTACAACCAGATGGAGAGATATATCATGTCCTTGGATCAGAGCAACCAACATTTTGAAAATAACCATACTACCCAATGCTATCTACAGATTCAATGCAAACCCTATCAAATTACCAACAGCATTTTTCACAGAACTAGAACAGAATATTTCACAATTTGTATGGAAACAAAAAAGACCCCTAATAGCCAAAGCAATCTTGAGAAAGAAAAACGGAGCTAGAGGAATCAAGCTCCCTGACTTCAGACTATACTACAAAGCTACAGTAATCAACAGAGTATGGTACTGACACAAAAACAGGAGTATAGATCAATGGAACAGGATAGAAAGCCCAGAGATAAACCCACGTACATGTGGTTACCTTATCTATGGCAAAGGAGACAAGAATATACAATGAAGAAAAGACAGCCTCTTCAATAAATGGTCCTGGGAAAACTGGACAGCTACATGTAAAAGAATGAAATTAGAACACTAACTAACACCATACACAAAAATAAACTCAAATGGATTAAAGGCCTAAATATAAGGCCAGACACTATAAAACTCTTAGAGGGGGGCTTCCCTGGTGGCGCAGTGGTTGAGAATCTGCCTGCTAATGCAGGGAACACGGGTTCGAGCCCTGGTCTGGGAAGATCCCACATGCCGCGGAGCGGCTGGGCCCGTGAGCCATAATTACTGAGCCTGCGCGTCTGGAGCCTGTGCTCCGCAACAAGAGAGGCCGCGATAGTGAGAGGCCCGCGCACAGCGATGAAGAGTGACCCCCACTTGCCACAACTAGTGAAAGCCCTCGCACAGAAACGAAGACCCAACATAGCCATAAATTAAAAATAAATAAATAAATAAAAATTAAAAAAAAAAAAATAAAATTTAAAAAAAAAAAAAAAAAAAAAAAAAAAAAAAAAAAACTCTTAGAGGAAAATATAGGCAGAACACTGTATGACATAAATCACAGTAAGATCCTTCTTGACTCACCTCCTAGAGAAATGGAAATAAAAACAAATGGGACCTAATGAAACTTAAAAGCTTTGCACAGCAAAGGAAACCATAAACAAGACAAAAAGACAACCCTCAGAATGGGAGAAAATATTTGCAAACGAAGCAACTGATAAAGGATTAATCTCCAAAATATACAAACAGCTCATGCAGGTCAATATCAAAAAAACAAACAACCCAATCCAATAATGGTCAGAAGACCTAAATGGACATTTCTCCAAAAAAGACATACAGATTGCCAACAGACACATGAAAAGATGCTCAACATCACTAATCATTAGAGAAATGCAAATCAAAACCACAGTGAGGTATCACCTCACACCAGTCAGAATGGCCATCATCAAAAAATCTGGAAACAATAAATGCTGGAGAGGGTGTGGAGAAAAGGGAACCTTCCTGCACTGTTGGTGGGAATGTAAATTGATACAACCACTATGGAGAACAGTATGGAGGTTCCTTAAAAAAACTAAAAATAGAACTACAGTATGTCCCAGTGATCCCACTACTAGGCATATACCCTGAGAAAACCATCATTCAAAAAGATACATGGACTGCAATGTTCATTGCAGCACAATTTACAATAGCCAGGACATGGAGGCAACCTAAGTGTCCATCAACAAATGAATGGATAAAGAAAATGTGGCACATATATACAATGGAATATTACTCAGCCTTAAAAAGAAACAAAATTGAGTTATTTGTAATGAGGTGCATGGACCTAGTGTCTGTCATACAGAGTGAAGTAAGTCAGAAAGATAAAAACAAATACCATATGCTAACACACATATATGGAATCTAAAACAAAATGGTACTGATGAACCTAATGGCAGGGCAGGAATAAAGACGCAGACATAGAGAATGGACTTGAGGACACGGAGGGGAAGGGGAAGCTGGGACAAAGTGAGAGAATAGCATTGACATATATACACTACCAAATGTAAAATGGATAGCTAGTGGGAAGCTGCTGCATAGCAGAGGGAGATCAAATCAGTGCTTTGTGATGACCTAGAGGGGTGGGATAGGGAGGGTGGGAGGGAGGCTCAAGAGGGAGAGGATATGGGGATATATGTATACATATAGCTGATTCACTTTGTTGTACAGCAGAAACTAACACAACATTGTAAAGAAATTATACTCCAATAAAGATATATATATATATAAAAGAGTAAATATCTACTAGCAGGAAATAGTAATATGGAATGAACACTGAGTGCTAAGGGAATGGCAAGAGGCATAACTAACCCAACTTTTTTATGAGTTGAAAGGTAAGATCTTGGCTCACCTCTGGGGTTTATTATTGGAAAACTTTTAGGTAAGTTCCTAAATCAGAGTAGCAAGTATACAGATTTCTGAGTAGCACAACTAGTAGAAATAGCTTTCAGTTGGAAAAGCAAAGTTTGTATGCTTTAACACTCTTTATTCTGTGATAGTCCCTCAAAAATGCTACCACAAATTGGTGCATGGTAATCAATTTGGTTTGATTTAAGAGGAAACTTTGAATTTGTGAACAAAAATTTTACTTCTCATTCAGGATTATTTTTCTTAATGGATGAGACAAAGCACAAGGACATAAATTTTTAGCAAATAACCAAATAAAAATTTTAAACCATATTTTCCCCCCTCCATATTTATTGAGATATAATTGACATATAATGTTGTGTAAGCTTAAAGTGTACAACATGTTAATTTGATACACTTATATATAGTAAACTGATTACACCGCAGCTTTAGTTAACACCTCCATTACATAATTATCATTTCCTACTTTTGGTGAGAACATTTAAGATTTACTCTCTCAACAACTTTCAAGTATAAAGCAGTATTATTGACTATAATCACCACACTGTACATTAGATCTCCAGAATTTATCATCTTAAACCTGGAAATTTGTGCTGTTTGACCAATATCTCCTCATCTCCTCCACTTCCAGCTTCTGGTAACCACCATTCTACTCTCTATTTCTATGTTTGCAACTTTTCAAGACCCCATATACAAAGTGATATCATACAGTATTTGTCTTTTTCTATCTGACTTATTTCACTTGGCATAATTCCCTCAAGTTTCACTCAAGTTGTTGCAAAAGGCAGGATTTCCATTTCCATTTTACATGGCTAAATATTATTCCATTGTATACATATACATCTTCTTTATTCATTTATCCATTGATAGGCATTTAGGTTGTTTTCATATTTTGGCTATTGTGAATAATTCTGCAATGAACACAGGAGTGCAGATATTTTGAAATGCTGTTTTCATTTTCTTTGGACATATACTCAGAAGTGGGATAGCTGAATCATATGGTAGTTCTATTTTTAATTTTTTGGTGAATCTCCATACTGTTTTCCATAGTGGCCAAATGGATTAACATTCCCACCAACATTGCACGAGGGTTTATTTTACTCCATATCCTCCCCAACACTTGTTATCTCTTGTCTTCTTGATGATAGCCTTTCTAACTGTGTAAGGCTATGTCTCACTGTGGTTTTGATTTGCATTTCCCTGATGATTAGTTCTGTCGAGCACCTTTTCATCTACCCATTGTCCATTTGGATGTCTTCTTTGAAAAACGTCTGTTTAGTACCCCTGCTCATTTTTAAAATTGGATTATTTGGGGGTGGGTTGTGATTCATTTGTATGAATTTGTTATATATTTTGGATATTAACTCATTATCAGATATATGATTTGTAATTATTTTTCCCAATCTGAAGAGTGCCTATTCTGTTTTGTTGAATGTATCTTTTGCTGTCAGAAACTATTTGGTTTGACATAGTCCCACTTAATTTTTGCTTTTGTTGTTTTTGCTTTTGGTGTCATATCCAGAAAATGTTTGCAAGACCATGTCAAAGAGACTTTTTCTCTATGTTTTTTTCTAGGTGTTTTATGATTTCAGGTCTTCTGTTTAAGTAGTTAATGCATTTTGAGTTCATATTTGTGAGTTGTGTAAGGTAAGGTGCAAATTTTATTTTTCTGCATTTGGTGTTCCAACTTTCACAACACCATTTATTGAAGAGACTGTCCTTTCCTCATTGAGTATTCTTGGCTCTCTTGTGAAATATTAGTTGACCGTGTATTACAGGGTTTATTTCTGGGCTCTCAATCTCTTCAAATAGTCTATTTTTATCCATTACTATACTGTTTTAATTGTTATAACTTTGTAGCCTAGTTTGAAATCAGGAAGTGTGATGCCTCTGGCTTTTTTCTTCTTTTTCATGTTGTGTTGGCTATTTGATGTCTTTTGTGGTTCCATAGAAATTTTAGTAATGTTTTTCTATTTCTGTGAAAAATGCCATTGGTATTTTGATAGAGTTTGCATTAGATCTAGAGATGGCTTGGGGTAATATGGGCATTTTGACAATATTACTTATTCTAATACATGAATGTTTGATATCTTTCCATTTGTTTGTGTGTTCTTCAATTTCTTTCATCAACATCTTATAGTTTTCAGTCTACAGACCTTGCACTTCCTTGTTTAATTTTATTCCTAACTATTTTATTGTTATTTATTCCATTTTGAATGATTGTTTTATTGATTTATTTTCCTGATATTTTGTTGTTAGTGTATAGAAACACTAGTGATTTCTGATGTTTATTTGGTAATCTACAACTTTCCTGAATTAACTGAGTAGTTCTAAAAGTTTTTGATTGTAGTCTTTAGGGTTTTCTATATGTAAGCTTATATTATCTACATGCAAATTTTACTTCTTCATTTTACTTTTTCCTTTCTGATTTGGATACTTTTTCTTGCCTGATTGTTCTGGCTAGGACTTTCAATGCTGTGTTGAATAGAAGTAGTGAGACTGGGCACCCTTGTCTTGTTCCTGATCTTAGAAAAAAAACTTTCAATGACTCACCATTAAGTATGATGCTATATGTGGGCTTGTCAAATATTGCCTTTCTTATGTTAAGGCACATTCCTTCTATAACCAGATGTTGAGTATTTTTACCATGAAAGAATACTGTATTTTGTCAAAAACTTTTTCTGTATCTATTGAGATAATCATATGATTTTTATCTTTCATTCTATTAATATGGCACATCACATTTATTGATTTGCATATTAGAACCATTCTTGCATCCCAGGGATAAATCCTATTTTATCATGGTGTATGATCCTTTTAATATATAATTGACTTTGGCTTGTTAATATTTTGTTGATAATTTTTGAATTTATGTTCATCATGGATATTGGTCTGTAGTTTTCTTGCAGTGTGCTTGTCTGGCTTTGATATCAGGGTAATGCTGGCATTGTAAAACAAGTTCAGGAGTATTCCCTCTTCTTCAGTTTTTTGGGAAGAGCTTAATAAGGATTTCTATTAATTCTTCATTAAATGTTTGGTAGAACTCACCAGTGAAACCACCTAACTCATCCTGGGCTTTTCCACACTGGGTAGTTTTGATTACTGATTCAATCTCATTAAAAAATATAGGTCTATTCAGATTTTCTATTTCTTCATGATATAGTCTTATTAGTTTGTGTGTTCTTAGAAACTCATCCATTTCTTCCAGGTTGTCAAATTATTTGCATATAATTTTCATAGTAGCATTTTCTGACTTTTTGTATTTATGTGGTATCACTGTAATGTCTTTCATTTCTGATTTGATCTATTTGAGTGTTTTCTTAATTTGTCTAGCTAAAGTTTTGTCAATTGTATTTATCTTTTCAAAAAACTAGCTATTAGTTTTGTTGATCTTGTTACTGAACCCAGTTTTTTTGCCCAACGTGAAGCACGCCAAACACTGAGACACTGAGATTCACAGCAGAGAAAAGGTTTATTCATGAGGCAGTCAACTGAGGAGATAGAAGAAAAAATTTCAAATCTGCCTCCACAAAGGTGAGGGTCTTGGATATTTATGTGATAAAGCTGAGTCATGGGGAGCATAGGGAAAGGTGATTGAAGATAAGAAAAATGTAAGGTAAATGTTGTGCTACACAGGTGCACCTAAGCTAAAGACTCCTTCATTGGAGGCATGTTCAAAAAATGGTGGCATTAGCCTGTTCTGACAGTGGAGTTTTTGGCCCTCTGATGACAAAATGTCACAGATTTGACACTCATGCATGCCCATTTGGAGGGTTGGTGATCCCAACCAGTCTTAACTGGCTTGAGCTCAAACTGAACACATTGGACTCCAAGTTCCTGAAAAACAATCTGGGCAAAATCTTATTGTTTAGGCTACATGACGCTTGGAGGACAGGCAAGTTTTTGTAGCAACAAAGTGAGCTTGATCAGTGAAGACAGATTATAGTGCATTATTTATTAAGCAAGTTATGTATCTATCCTTGGCTTCAATCTTTTTTAATGTTTATTTGGTCTCTATTTCTGCTCTGATCTTTATTATTTCTTTCCTCTGCTAACTTTGGGCCTAGTTTGTTCTTTTTCTAGTTCCTCAATGTGTAGCTTTATATTGTTTGAAGTCTCTCTCTTTTTTCTTAATGTAGGTATCAATATTTATCACTATAAATTTCCTTTTTAGAACTGCTTTTGCAACATCCCATAGGTTTTAGTATATTTAGCTTCCATATTTGTTTGTCTCAATATATTTTTTGATTTTCCACTTGATTTCTTCCTTGACAAATTGTTCAGGGGTGTGTTGTTTAATTTCTACATATTGGTGAATTTTACAGCTTTCTTATTTACTAGTGATTTCTAGTTTCATACCATTGTGATTGGAAACAGTATCATTTTAATCTCAAATTTTCTTAGACTTGTTTTGTTACCTATTATATGATCTAATCTGTAGAATGTGCCATATGTGCTTGAGAAGAATGTGTATTCTTCTGCTGTTGAATGGAATAAATGTTCTGTATATGTCTTATAGGACTATTTGGTATAAAGTATGGTTCAAGTCCAACATTTCTTTGTTGGTTTTCTGTCAAATAATCTATCCATTGTTGAAAATGGAGTATTCAAGTCCCCTATTATTACTGTATAGTTGTCTATTTCTCCCTTTATACCTGTTACTATTTGCTTAATATATTTAGGTCCTCCAAGTTGAGTGCATATTTAGTAACAATTGTTATATTGTTTACCTTTGTTTACCTTTTTTTTTTGTCTCCAGTTACAATTTTTGACTTAAAGCCTATTTTGTTTGATATAAGTATAGCTATTCCTGCACTCTTTTGGTTTCCATTTATATGGAATATCTTTTTCCATTTTTTATTTATTTCTTACTTTAAGCCTATGTGTGCCCTTAAAGCTGAAGTGGGTCTCTTCTAGGCAGCATATAATTGTATCGCTTGTTTTTTTTTATTCATCTAGCCACTCTATGTCTTTTGATTGAAGAATTCAATCCATTTCATTTAGAGTAATTAATAAGTAAGACCTGATTAATGCCATCCTATTGGTTTTTCTTCTTTTTTTTGTAGTTCCCTTGTTCCTTTCTTCCTTTCTTGCTGCCTTCCTAAGTGAACTGATAATTTTCTGTGTTGTTATGTTTTGATATCCTCCTTTTTATATGCTAAGAATCTACTGTAAGTTTTTGGTTTATGGTTACTATAAGGCTCACATAAAATATCTTATAGATATAACAGTCTACTTTAAACGGATAACAAATTAACTTTGATTGCTTACAAAAATGATATCCCCTTATCCCCTTTTTAAATATTTTGATGTCACAATTTACCTCTTTTTATATGTGTGTCCATTAACAAATTATTGTAGCTGTAGTTATTTTTAATATTCTGTAAGTAAACCATTATAGTAGAGTTTTGTGGTTAACACTCCACCACATTACAATTCTAGAGTATTCTAATCTTTTTACTTTTACCAATTTACTTTTATGAATGTGTTGTATATTTTCATATGTTTTCTTGTTATTACTTAGCATCTTTTCATTTTGGCTTGACAAATTCTTTTCAGCATTTCTAAAAGGCAGGTCTATTGGTAATAAATTCCTCAGCTTTTGTTTATCTGGGAAAGTCTTTATTTATCTTTCATTTGTGATGGACAGCTTTGCCAGGTAAAGTATCCTTGGTTAACAGTTTTTTCTGCCAGTACTTTGAATATAATATCCCACACCCTTCTGCCCTGTAAGCTTTCTGCTGAGAAGTCTGCTAATAAACAACCTTATGGTGGTTTCTTTGCAAGTTACAAGATTTTTTTTCCCCTCTTTCTGCCTTTAAGATTCTCGTTTTGTCTTTGATTTTTGACAGTTTTATTAAAATGTGTCTGGCAAAAGATCTCTTTAAATTAATTATATTTGGTAACCTATGAGCTTCATTAATTTGAATATCCAAATCTCTCCTCCGATTTGGGAAGTTCTCAGTCATTATTTCTTTAAATAAGTCTCTGTCACCTTCTTTCTCTCTCTTCCTTCTGGAATTCAAATCATTCACAAATTGGTTCTTTTGATGGTATACTATAGATCATGTAGGATTTCTTCACTCATTTTTATTCTTTTTAATTTTTGCTCCTCTGATTAATTTCAATTGATTTGCCTTTGTGCTTATTTAGTTTTTCTTCTGCTTAGCCAATCTGCTGTTGCAGCTCTCTATTGAATTCTTCAGTTTAGTTATTGTATTCTTCAACTCCAAATTTTGTTTGTTTATATTTAATATTTTTAATCACTTTGTTGAACTCATTTTCTTTTTGTACTTTTTTACTGGTATCATTGAATTGCTTAACTGTGTTCTCTGGTAGTTCTCTGAGCATCTTTAGAACAATTATTTTAAATTCTTTTTTTAAAGTATAATTGATTTACAATATTGTTTTAGTTCCAGGTGTACATATTTTTTTTTTTATAATTTTTATTTTTATTTTTATTTATTATTTATGGCTGTGTTGGGTCTTCGTTTCTGTGCGAGGGCTTTCTCTAGTTGCGGCGAGCGGGGGCCACTCTTCATCGCGGTGTGCGGGCCTCTCACTATCGTGGCCTCTCTTGTTGCGGAGCACAGGCTCCAGACGCGCAGGCTCAGTAATTGCAGCTCACGGGCCCAGTTGCTCTGTGGCATGTGGGATCTTCCCAGACCAGGGCACGAACCCGTGTCCCCTGCATTGGCAGGCAGACTCTCAACCACTGCACCACCAGGGAAGCCCCAGGTGTACATATTTTAAAGTCTTTGTTGAGGAATTCCTGGATCTCTTTTCCTTAGGGACCAGTTACTGGAAGTTTACTGTATTCTTTTGGTGGCATCAGGTTTCCTTGATTATTCATTATCCCTGTAGCTTTGTGTAGATATCTGCACAATTAAAGAAGCAATCACCTCTTCCAGACTTTATGGAATGACTTTCATCCCTGGGGATGCTGGATTGAGCTGTAAACCTGCATGTAGTGATGCAGGATGCCAAGTGCAGAGGAGTATGGCAGCATTGGCTCTTGGGGGTCATGTTGGCTCTTTAGCTTAGGCCACTTGGGACTACAGCATTAACATCTGTAGTCCTTAGTGAGAACTGCAGGGGTCCCACAGTGGCTATGACAGCTGTTGGGAGTCCTCAGCAATGCATCCAGGTCAAATGGCTAGGGACCAGGTCAGGCAGCAGTGGTAGCCAGAGCTGGTTGTGTGCACACACTCAGCTGAGGGCTTTAGCTGCAGGTGCCTGAGTAGTGGCAGGGTCCTGTTGTAGACACACATACAGTGGTGGGTGGGCCGCATAGGTGGCAATGGCTGAGGAGGCCAACTGCAGGCATACAGGCAATGGCTGAGGAGGCCAACTGCAGGCATACAGGCAATGGCTGAGGAGGCCAACTGCAGGCATACAGGCAATGGCTGAGGAGGCCAACTGCAGGGGCCCTGGCTGTCAGCTTGTATTACCATAGCTACTGGGTTTTTCTGTAGAACAGGTCACTATGAATTGTGATTTCTCCTGCTGCATGGTTGTTATTGGCAGCCTTGATTTTCTTCCTTATTCTGAACTGTGTCTCTGTATGTTTCAGCTTTGCTGATCTGGGTGAAGTGAAATTGAAGTGGGACCTCTGTTCAGTGCCCCCAAAGGGTGGGGAAGCTGGTTGCTGACATCACTCTTCCTTTCCTGATGAGCATTACTGTAACTGGGGAATTCCCTTTTGGCACTGAGCAATGCTGGCTTGGCAGATGGGATAATGCAGACAAAATAAAGCTGTTTTTCTTTTTTTGTGTGCAGTTATTATCAAATTTTTTTGTTCTACTGTGTTGCTGAGAGTTTTTTAAGTGGGCTCCAGAGCTCTTCCACAGCTGTTTTACTTTATGAATAACTGTCTAATTGTTCATCTTTGTTGTGGAACAGAGGCTGGGGTCTCGTACAAAATTATCTTCTAAACTGAACTTTCATACTCCTTCACAGTTAGAACTTAATGTGTGTCTATTATAATTAATGTTAAGTTCATCTGAAGAACATTTTTATTATATCAGTTTAGTCAATGATGTGTAATCAGCAAATTTGATGAGTCAATCTTCCAAATATATTAAGGAGCAGACAAAATATTCAAGCCCCAAAAATCTCCTTAAAGATTGACAATAATTCCGTTAACCCTATTCATTGTAGCTTTGTCCTCAGGGTTCAGACTGCCTCTATTTGAATGAATGTTAGCCCTATTGCTGGCAATAGCTTTGTGATCTTTGCTCAACTGTAAAATGGGGAGTATAATTAGGTTCTACCTTGTAGAGTTGTGGTGAGAATTAAATGGCCTAATACATTGTAAAACATATAGAATAGTGACAGATGCATGCTAAATGTACAATAAATGCAACAGTAAATAATATTATAGTTCTTCAAATATCTATAAATCTACCTATCTGCAAATATCCCATTTGTTATTATCTTTTTCTTAAATACATCACAAGAGATAATTACTTCAGAGGATACACAATAAAATATTGAGTGCTTGGTTTCAAAAAGCTAGCAATTTCAATTTTTTTTCTTATTCTTTTTGTTAATATATCTTAGAATATGGTAATTTGAAAAGTCCTACATTTATGAATGTGGCATTAGAATATGACATTTTGTATAGAATTTTATTTATGCTTTCTGCTTTCATCAGAATATTTGTGCCCTGACAGCTTTAAGTATCTTTAAATATTTTTACATTATTATGAGACAAAATAAGAATAAAATCTGTCTGATTTAACAATGTGCAATGTTGCAAGAATATTTCCAATATGTAAATTTTTCCTACACCCATTTTATTATCTATTACTTAATATTATCATACATAACAGATGAGTCTCAGAAGTGTATTATAATATTAATTTTTATTTGACTTTGATTAGATATACATTATATCTTCCATTATGTATCAGCCATGCTAATACTATAATAGGCTTTCATGTACAATAATCAAAGATTTATTACCTTAGCAACTTTTAAAATATTAATGGTGTCATGTATTGAATTATGATAAAAAACTATACTACTTTGGGTGGAGGAGTTTTTTCAACTCTGAAAAAAAATGGTATTTCTTATGAAAAGGAGCAGTGTTTTTCAAGTCTATACCACTCCTTGAAACATATGAATATGTGTACTGTTCTTAAATAGCTACAGATGGAAAGATAATACTGAAGACATTCCAATATTACTCATATATTTCCCATACAGTTAGCTTCAGAACAATCATGCATTTTCAATCATTCCTTATAAATTAAAGGGTAAATGCTTATTTAACATTTTTATGTCCATTTCCTTAATACTCCATATTTTTAACTAGTAAAAGTGTGCTAGATCAGCACTTACGTGTATATATTTTTTAATTTGAAAAGTTTGAGAGAACACAGGATTTAGAAATTCTTTCCCTGCATGCTTCTTTATGCCACGGGCAAGCTTAATTATGCAGAACATGCTTGGCTTCCTTTCCCACACCCTAGCCGCAAAGTGAGCAACATTGCATTTTGTTTCTCTCACATGGTTCTTGCGATGCCCAACAGAGAAACATGCAAGCTGGGTCCCTATTTTCTTTCTCACTATTGAATTTTCCTTCTGACCACTGAATTATACACGCAGTGAATTTGCAATGCATCCTTCTGAAAATAGGGACATGATGAAAGAAAATAATTTGAATTAGATAGTCTAACTACTTTACTCTGAATCATAGATAGAATTGCATTTTTGATATGAAATAAGTTTTGACCAATTGACATTATTTCAGGAAACATTTTAGAGTTATTTCTGGTTTTTCTTTACTATCACATTTGTTATAAAAGAAAAAAAAAATCTATGTCCCTTGTGAAATACCAATCAAATAGATAACACTCTGAGTTAAACACTTTTGTTCAACTAAGAACATTAAATGTAGAAATAGAAAATATGTAGTGGATGACTCAAAGCCTTTTTTGATGGCAAAATAAGATGGTCTTACTGCATTTTTCATGGCATATAAATTCATTAGCCCTAAAATCTTAGTTGCTCATAACACTCAAGGCAGAAACTTTCCCTTCATTCATTGATATATAGCAAGTTTAAAGGGTGCTATTCTACCTGGTCTGTGTATATCAAACAATGATCACACAGAGAGTTTTCAGTAATCCTTTATTCCATCTTACAAATGGACTGCAAGCCATGTGAATCTGTTTTTAAATATTTTTTTATTTTATGTTCTCCATCTTCAGTCACACAGCTTTTGTACATCTTACATGTTTAGTAAATGTTTCTTTGACTAGAAGTTAGAAGAATTGGCCCCATTAAGCTTTTTATCTTCTAAAGATATTAGGCATAAATACCACAACTGTGGGCACATCTTTCACAAACACAACCTTAAAAGAGTCAGACAATAGAAATTATTTCTTAGGTGAAAAATCTCCAGAATTACCTGAAAAAAGAATAAACTATAACCTAACTAATAAACTATAGTTTATAGTTATAAACTATAACTATTAGAGAATGAAATAAAAGCAAACAGTTATCATCACATCTAAAACAAAAAAACAAGGAAACAGGCAAAAAGACCTCAGCCTTTAATACTGTGACAAGCTTGAAAATTATTTTCAGTCATCTGTGAGAACTTGGAACAACTGGCTTCAAAATCTTAAGAAGGACCAAAATCTAATAGGACCAAGCAATCTTTATAAAGCATCCATCGTAAAAATCTCAACATTTATCAAAGTAGAGAATGAAATTCTATTGTAAGCAAGTTAAGCAGCATCAAAAGTGAACAAGGTAGGTGATGACACATATACACACAGTTATAAAACATAAGGAAATGCATAGTATATAAAGCTAAACAAAACAAGTACCCATTCCATTTTTTATGAAAAAAAAAAAACAAACCTGACTTGAATTAAAACAACCTCTGGAGGTAGACTAATGTATATAATAGAAAACCAGTAAGTGTAAGGCGTGGGAAAAGTTCAGACATTCCTTCTGCATATTGAATCAATTAATAACATGTACAAGGAAACCCTGATTATCTGAAGGAGTGGAGAAAAATGACTTGATTCTTTACAAGTAGTACAGACTATTATTAGTATTCCAGATAGACTGTGTTGTAGAGAGTTCATCATATGCTTTGATCTGCCTGCATCCACAGCTGGAAACTGTGCGCCTGACTCTGGAAGCAGTGGGATCTGACAGTCATCTCCATCAAGGAAAGTGAGTTAATGGTTGCAAATGTTAATCAGTGGATCAAAGCACAGAAGTGAGTGAAATTGGGTCCTTTAAAAAAATCTGATTTCATTTCCTATGGACTAAAGCGATTAAAACATTCATAATTCACTTCTCAACTTACCCCATACTTCTTACCTGTAACTCTCTAACTCTCTGATCTGTCCTTTCTCTTTACTCTCTTTCTTTCTTCCTTCCTTTCTTTCTTTCTCTTCCTTCCTTCCTCCCTCCCTCTCTCCCTCTCTCCCTCCATCCTATCTTCTTTCTTTCTTTCTTTCTTTCTTTCTTTCTTTCTTTCTTTCTTTCTTTCTTTCTTTCTTTCTTTCTTTTTCCTTTCTATTCTTTCTCTTTCTCTTTCTTTCTATCTCTCTTTCTTCCCTCTTTCTTTCTCTCCTCTCTCTCTTTTTCACTTTCTTTCTTTTCTTTTTTTCTTTCTGAAAATTGGTATTTTTTTTTTAGCTTAAAGAATCATCAGTATTTCAAGTGATCAGAGTAAAAAGTTACTTAAAACACACACATAATGTAATTTTTATATTCACACCACACACATACATGGGCAGATGTGTGCACACACATGCCCATTCCTAATGCTGTTGGAAATTTTTTTAAATAATAGAAACTTTAGGTATAAAACTGAATTAGAGATATTATACTGGTTTGAGTTATCCTACATCTAACAATGATAACACCACCAAGGCAAACAAGCCAAAACAAGCAAACTAATGTTTTTGCCTTAATTCTTATGTGCCTAGACATTCTTGCACTTTCAGAATGGCTTGCTGACAAAGTTTCTAAAATGTGCTCTGATACTATAGTTTTGGGAAAGAAATCTTCCACAAAATATTCTTCCTATTTTTTAATAGTCAAAAAGTTGGTTATCAGAATAATAATATTTCATGGTGAATGGAAAGAAATGTTGTAACAGAAATAAAGGGAATTTGGTGAAAGTCAGAGAATCTCTGTTTGACAATTTGAATAAAGAGAGAAAATAATATTTCACTAAAATTCCCTCAGAGCAACAAAACCACTGCCTTTGCATGCAATACCTAACTGCATAATTCATGGTGCTAATCAAGTTGAAATGACCACATTTCAAGCTGAATATGTTTAACTTTTTAGCATTTAAAATTTGTTCATAAAAATTAAGGGGGCATTAATGCAATTAACTGGCATGCCAAATTCACAAAGGATATATCAGAAATTAGTCCTTGAAAATATTACTCCTTCTCCTTCTACTATAATTCCTACACTCCCCTCATCCCACCCTCCTGCCCGAACTTCCCCTGATTGTCTTCACTTAGGTAACACTTTGTATTTCCTAAGATTTTCACGTGCATTGTTTCAAATATCTTGTCAAATATTTCATTTCTTGGCACATCAGCCTTACCTATACTAGAAGCATTGATATCCTTTAACCTGTAGGGTTTGAAACTTGTCATGTTTATCATGCTTGCTTACTAAGTACATAAAAAGCAGATACTGTTTTCTAGCTGTGGTATATTATGGCACTTTACGTAGTGGAAACTGTACTTACAACTACCCTCCAGTGCTAATTCTAATGTTAACATCAATGTTACTTAAATTTTAAGATTAAAATTTAAAATGTAAATATACATTACTGAAAAAATGTGTTAATGTTACTTTCATCATTTCTCATTTCAAAGTGGTGAAGACAGGGCATGTAATTATGCCTTGTCTCTCCAAATCTGAGCACCACTGTCTGTTAGCTATCAGTTAACCAAACTATCCTAGCATTCCAAGACACTTACAGCTCCAACTGTTTAGAAGCGCTCATGACTAAACTCTCTGTGAAATGTTTTGCCTCAAAACATTACATGCCTTCATAGTACCTCACAGTTTCCTACTTGTGCTCATGTAATTTAGTATCAGTTGTAAGTATATTTTATGCATCCATGCAATTTATTTTATTGTGACTGCTTTATCACATTGACATTTTAGTTTTACTAATAAAATGCCAACAATTTGAAGATAGTTTAAATATTTACCTAAGGCAGAGTTAATTAAGCTAAATAGTGCTGCGTTTGCTCCTGAAAATATGGGTGATTGACTAATAAAATTTTTAGTCCAATATTCAGATTCTTTTAGGTTCTCTGGATCCCCTGTGAAATTTGATTATTTTTTGTTTTTGTTGACCATTTTGTGTTATCGCCATTTTTTTCCGTTGTGTTAGATGTAATTGCACCAGCTTCCAGTTATCAAGTTTCCTTCTCAAGTTTCTTCTACATTTTGAGTCATCTTATTTATGCAATATTTTAATTCTTACAACATATACTTTTGATAAAGGATAAACTTTTATCACATTTTGTAAAATTTGCCTTGGCAGTGCTATATGAGGTCTCTTTTCAAAAGATTTAGAGTAACTCCAACAAATTTTAAGCAACAGATCTCATTTGTCATTCAGTTTATCAACACAATGTAGATGGAAGAAATGCTGTTTTGGGTCACTCTGTAAAGATGTTTTGTGAGATCTCAATTACTAAATACTGAAGTCAGAAATATATTTATGTCAGTTAGGATTTGCTGTGTAACATGTCACCCCCAAATGTAGTATCTTCAGAAAACAATCATTTAACTCATGCTTCTGTTGTTCTGTTAGGTATTTATTCCTTTCCAGGTGATTTGATTCACACTGGCTTGGCTGGCTCTAGTGTGTGCAATTAGCTGAAAGTAGATGAAAAACTGACTAGCAGTTGGACAATCTAGAAAACAGTCACTCATATGGCAGGTGTTTGGCAGGCAGTTGGCCAGGGACATAAGGACAACTGGGATACATGTCTCTTATCATCTTGCAAGTTATCCCAGGCTTCTTGGAGTTCCAAGAGCAATAAGAGAACAAACCCTAGTAGAGAAGCACATTCCAAGCATCAACTTGCATCATATTTGCTAATATAACACTGGCCAAAGCAGCTCAGAAGGCTCACAAAGATACAAGGGATGAAGAAATAAGCCTCTTGAAGGGAGGGAAAGGATGTATGGACAGTTTTAGGAACTATTCTACATTGAATTAGCATTTAGAGTTCCAGTCCTGTCTGGGTTGTGACCTTAAGCAAGTCATATTGATGCTCTGCTTCTTTGCTTTCCCTGGTTAATGAGATGGATCGTATAAAGTACCAGTCTTTTCACTTCCTTTGTTTACAAAAAATTCAAAGAAACATTGAAAACCAGTATTTACCAAAGCATTTGTTTTCCATTATAGCCAAAAAAGGTTTTTGAAATACAAAGAGTTTCAGTGAATTAATAAACTCACTTTTTAGAAGATTCAAATTTATTTTTAGAAAGTATAAATTTAAAAATACACAAATTAGAAAATTTGCTCACTTTTATTTGTTTGGTTTTGAAACAAATGAAATAAGAATTTCAATTGATGAATGATGTAATACTTTATCTATAGCAACTAACAGATAATAAATAAATAGAATTTTAGAGTCTAGTATTAATTCATATTCAAATAGTTGGCTATCAGAACAATGTTCTTTCAATGAATTGTGATATACTGACTTAAAAAGTATATATATATATATATATATATATATATATATATATATATATAATTTAAAAGTATATATATATATAAAATTTAACTTAGGACAACATGTGGACTTTTCTGAATTGGCAAGTTTATTGTTTCTGCCATTAGAAAACAGATTTTCAAGCAGTCTTGAGGAGCTAGGGATATTACCTTTTACTGTTTTTCTAATGTGTACATAATGGGAAAAAAAGATTGCTTTTGTTTTCATGACTGTTGATTTCATAATTCAGGAAAGTCAAACTTTAGACAAGCTGTCAAAGGGAACCTGCTAAACCATTCCTGATTTCCAGTCTCTTAAACCCTTTCCTCACTGAATTCCATACTCAAGATTAGCTGTGCACCTTCTCTCACCACCTCTGGCCAACATTCTACGTACTGAGTACCCCCATTGTCCTTGATGTTTAATTTGGAACTAACGGCATCTGTTTATTCCTCACATGCAGGCTCATTCATTTGTCAAAATTTGAATGAGTGAACACATGGTTTGGAATCTCCACGTCTTGGTTTGGGAGTGGGTCTGCAGTTTTATGAATATATTTAAACAATCTAGTCAAGGTCTCTAAACCTCAATTTCTCTACTATTACAATAAAATTGATAGTACTTTTTTGTAGGGTGGTTGGAATATTAAGTGAAATTACTCTTAGCAAAATGCCAAACACGCATTTAATAAATTAGAGGTATCATTTCCCTCACACAAATGAGACATTTTCCTGGAATATTAGTTTTAAACCTCCAGTGCCTTGTGAGATTTGACTTTGTTGAAAAAACAAAGAGCTAACATTAGTCTAGCCTATTTTGTATGGTCTGTACCACCCTTATGATAAATCATTTACCAAGGACAATTAATGGATTGGTAAACCAAAATAAACGGATCATTGTCTTTGTAATGGTTTATTTATGTTACTAGTATTCAAGTAGTTTTTTATTTCACATTTCTTAGTACTTATTATTAACTGATAACTATAATACTATTAACACAAGAAAGACAAAACATTGTAATTTTTATCATAGTTTTTCCCTTAAATTACTTAGAATAAATTAGTATTCATCATGTTTTTATATCAGCATATCTAGACTTTTGAATGATCAAATATTAAATTGTCTGTTAAGATAAAAAGCTGTACCTATTATTAAGCTTCTCATATTTATTCTATTCTGGAGCATATTAAGAAGGGCATTTGTCAAAACCACCATTTATTTTGGGGTAAAAAAAAAATACATTACAGACTACAACATCTGTGAATGGAAACCTTGTCGAACGAGAAGGGCTCAGTTTGCCTGAGCCACGTGAGACACTCAGCCAAACCTTTAAGACACAACCCTATTCCATGTACACCTCTTTCTGAATTTCTGAACTTTGTTCCCCAGAAGCCTTTTGTTCATCCGAGGGGCATGAACTCAAGTCCCAAATTAGTAACCATAAAATTTTTATTCAGTCTTTCATAAGTGAATAGTCTTTCACTATTTCTTCCATCTAAATATTTTTTTTAATATGAAGACAAAATATACCTTGATATATTATTTAACAACACTGGAAACTTCTCTAGATTCAATTGTAGGTCATGTATCCCTTGAATTTTTTTTTGAGGGGGGGACCTGAGTTCTTCCATAGAGACAAACTTTGAAACATTTTAAGCAAAACAATATGCACTTACTAAATGGAACTATTTACGTCTGCATTGAGCTACACTGAATTTCACCAGCCCATATTATGGCAATCTGCCAAATGGGTCGCAAAAACTTCAGGAACAATATCATTCTGAACCGTGGCTATTATACTAATCAGGAAAATTCGGAACCAGAGTCTATTCCTTGAGTATTTTGGGGAAAGTTCTAAATCCATTAGGACAAATTTTTCTTAGCAATATACTAGAGAATTTGCAGACATTTTTGATATTCTTGTAACGGAGAAAACTGAGAGGCAGTTGTTTAGGCCAGATCTTTCTGAAGTACTTATCAAGACTTTCATGATGGCACACATACCTTTTGGACAACTAGTGTAAAACAGAAGAGGATGCTCTCTATCTCAAGAAACCCTGATTTTGTTTTAATGTGAAAAGAAATTATGGAATAATGAAAAAAATTAAAAAGAGAAACAACATTAGTTAATTCATCAAACATGCTATAGGAAAACATTTGACATAAATATTATTTTTCATTCTTCATTACCACCAGCTATGTAAAGAGGAGCTTCTCTTAACTAAAGAGCATATTTCTAAACTAATTTGACTTCAATAGCATATTAGTTTCTCAGCCTTTCTATTACTTTTACTGTTTAATATACTTACCAGATAAATAGCTAGCATAACAAATTTTTTTCTATTTTTCCTAAAAACTAGCAATATTACAGAGCTTTGTAGTGCTTCAAATTTTCTAGTTTTAGCAATATTTGTGAACATACCTTGGAAAAGATATTTTTAGTAAATTTTGAGAAAAGATGCACCCTATGGCTTTTGTAATTATTAAAAACCCAGAATGATTATTTCTGTTTCTTCCAAGAAACTTTACATTACCTATGAGAGTATGGGAATTACAAACATTTTTATTGGCAATTGAAATTGTTTTTAATATAAAAAACATGTGCAAATATCTGTTATTCTCAAAACACTTCTGAAAAATATGCAAATGTCTGGGTCTCAAAATATTAAGGTTGTCCATTTCCCTCCTTTTTCCCAAATGCCTACTTATTTTCTTTCACATGTGGGTAATATTCAAAACCTTGGTTTGTTATCAAATTAAATTAAGATCAGAGAGTTAATTCCCTCTTGTTTCATATTCAGAACCCACTATGATATATTTAAATTTAAGGTCTTCATATTCAAGGATACAAACTGAACAGTATGTGATCCATTTAAGGTTTATCTTTTTAGGAAAATACATTTTTAAAAACTAGGGCTTGATAAATGAATGAATACTTACATTTATTCACTTGTGTTCTTCATATATTCATAATGATTCTTTGTAAAAATAAGTTTTATTTTATGCATATGTTGTTATAAGTTAATCTTATATACACCATAGTCAAGCTTTGCACTGATGATTACAACCTTTAATTAAAAAAGAAAACAAACAAACAACTAATCACATTTCATTAGAACCCTTGAAACAAAACTGTGATTCTAATATGAATACTTTAAATAATTTTTTTCTATCAAAACAGGTAGAAAAGTGATCATTTCAAGCACATAGTTATTAAAGGGTACTTGATTAATTTATTCCCACATTTTAATACATGTGAAAAATTACTTTTGACAAACAAAGGAAATCAAACCAAGTTATTATTTTACCCTTTTGCTTAACTGTTATGTGTGTGAATGGCTCATTGAATTGGCTAAAGTGACCTGCTCCAGAACATACTTTGTATATGGTCTTAGCCTTTAGTAATTCCTTTAATTTTAAGTACCCATTATACTGCACCAGAATTTTCACATTTACTATCTACTCAATTCTTACAATCTTCTTGTGAGGCAAATAAGAGTACATCTATCATTTCATTTGTTAGATGAAGATACTGACCCTTAAATAAGATTAGTGGATTTATCTGTTTTACAGCTGTTAAATAAGGAGTAATTAAATGGACTTGAACCCTGATCTTCTCAGGGAAACATTAGATAGGTGGTTAAAATTGGGCATTGAATAGGAAGTAAAAGCACCTTTGTTATTCTGAAAGACAGGAAAAGACTAGTAAATAAAACCAACTTGCCCAATATATATAGAGCATTGAAAGTTAAAAATTATAAAACTAACAGAGGAACCAGGAAGGAAGAAAGGGTCCTTGACCCTAGCAAAATTTGATTGATGATATAACATATCTAATAAATGTGTGTGTGAAATCTTTCTCTCTCTCATTCTCTCTATCATCTATCTGTACATATCTATAATTTTCATCTAGCTATCCATCCATCCATCCATGACTTACCTACTTGCCAAACTCTCATTTCACACAATTCTTTATCACCATTTCTCCACTTCCCCAGCCTTATTTGACTTAATAACAAAAAATGAACAAACTGGTGTAAAGGAGAAGACTAGAGAAGAAAGGAGTTGATATTATGATCTTGAAAATTAAAAACAATATCATTAGCATCTGAATAATAGAGAGGTATGGATGTTAATTTTACAAATAGAACCATAAATTCCATTCAGTGTGAAGCAAATTGGAAAAAATGCAGTACTTTTAATGGCTTAACCAGCTGTGAATTGAAGGACATGCAATACACATGGAATTTATTTTTTATATATTTTTTCAGCATATGCAAGGACTTAGTTCCCCATCATCATTCATGGCAGTTGTTCAGCTAATTTTTGGCAGGTTGTAGAAACAATTTCTCCACAGTCACCAAGTGGCTCATTTCATTTATATCATGAACACCATTTTGCATTCAAAAATAAAAACACATATCAAATGGATTACAAAATACAAAGAGTACACAATGAAGTGGGAAGCCACTAAATTACTATCCACCAGCTTTTCCATTTTATTGCCCATGTGAACTAAATTGAACAATTCCAGATGTTTTAGGGTTTCTGATAGATACAAGATAATCTTCCTCTCTATCATTGCCTTTGGTCAAACAGTTCCTCATTTTCTAGCATTGTTCCTACTTGCAATTTTAGAGGAAAGAAAAGGCTGGCTAATTTTATCTTTCAAGGCCACCACAAATGGCCTACTGACTTTCTTCTCCACTCAATCTTTTTAACAATTTTTAGTAAAATGGTCTTTATTTAAGGTGGCAGAATCCAAGGTCTCAATTATACACTACTTAAGGAAATATTTTTTAGGCATGAGTTATCCTGGCAATTGATTCACTACTCTTATACCTTTGTGTATGTAACTAGAGACTTAAAGTATTTTGCTTTATTTGCTGGCCAGTTTTTGGAATAAGGAATGCCAATATTATTGGGCTCTAGTGACCTCAATGAAAAACAACATTCCTTTCAATGAATGTGGGTAGTTGGTCTTCTAACACAAATACTTTTTAAGCTGTGGTAGGGGACTTATTTGGCCTTCTAATTTCCTTGTCATCTTTTTTTTAGGATTTACTTTGCTTTGATGATCAAATTGAGGTAAACAAAAATCATTCTTCGTATTTTTAAACAGTGTACCCAAACTATTACTTACTGGTAACATAAAATTAAAATTTTCATTTTCAGATCATATTAACATAGGTTCTTATTGTTCCTCAAGAAAAAGGAAACATCCATCTAAAGTAACTAAAAGTCATAATCATTACTTTTAAACTATTTGTATGAATGTTTGTAATTCAGGTTAGAAATATTACTTTGAAAGAAGTAATTTATTCCTAATTTAAGTGTATGAGTTTAATGTATTTTATTAAATCTTAAAAGTACTCTTTATATACATTTTACCACTTGCTCATCAAAATAGATAAATAGTATGGAGAAAATTAAATTTTGAAAAATATACTGCCTATGTATACTTTTTTTCAAGCTCCCTTTAGATATATTATATATCCTAAATGCAATAGGAAGGGGAAATAACCTATGCTTAATAAACTAATGGTAGCCTGGTTCACATGGTTATCTTAAGGGCAGGAAAGTATCATTTAAACACCTAATATCAGATTTTGTATGTTCCTTGTCTTATCAACTTATGACAGTGATTACTGTCATGATTAGTACTTTTTTTTAAATGATAAATATAAACAAAGAAATTTAAGTGAAGTGTTCAAGGTCTTATTATATTCTATATAAGTGGTGAAATTTTGCTCTTCCAAAGATGGTAGCAAACTCACACACACACACAAAATAATGAAGGTATAGAAGAGAGAGGTTTCCAGAGACATAAATAAGATGACCATGTAATTTATCACTCAAACCAAAACACTTCTGAAAATAAAAAGGGAAGCTATTCGTAATTACACAGGGACCCAGGTATAAACTGGGACTCTTCCTGTACAAACTAGGACATAGTGTATCTCTAGACACACGGGATCCAAAACAGACAAGACATGCCATGGTTTAAATTTAACCAGGGCCCAAAGAAGTCTCTTCAGTTTTAATCAATTAAGTAATTAATTTGTCATTCTTAATATAAACAAAATCTGTGTATTGAAAGCTTACTATGAACTAGGCACTTCATGAGTCTTTGTAGTTTAAACAATGATTAAGAAAGATAGGGCTCCTATCCCCTTTGGAGAGCCATCGGGCAAATGAGAGAAGTAGACAAGGACAAGTAAGAAAATGAATAAATAATTATAAAAATGATACCAACAATGAAAGAATGATGTGCATCTACACATGTCTCTTTGAAGGAGAGCCAATTAAGCCTGTTGTATCCTAGAGCAAATAGACCACTGGTTCAGGTCTGGAAGAGAGGGACAGGAAGGGAGAGGAGGAAAGTTTGAAGTCTCCTGCTTGGCTGAGTCTAATTCTCAAAGAAGCAGGTGATAGTGACTTGCTATTAGTGAGAACATATAGTAATTTGGGGTGGGCCTACTAGGTGAAATATGAAGAAAATGCTTTCATGAAAAGGTAAAAGTAAATACATCCAAAGTTTTTGCAGGTCATGGGGGCTTAAAGATAGCTCCTGTGAATTGGAACAAGGCAGGTATGGAGTAGGGGTGAGTCAGGAAGCAAGTTTAGAGTGCAGTGGGAGTCAAATCAGTCAGGGACTATGTAGAGCATGGGGAACTGATGAGTTTAATTCTCAGGGTTGTCAGATGCTACAAAGGGTTAAAGGAAAAATTAGTGACATAATTGGATACAAGTTTGAGAAAAAAATTACTTTGGCTTCATTCTTCATCTCTATTGCATTAACTGCAACTTCATTAACATCCATTGTGTCCAGATTAAAAAAAGTAAACAGAATTCAGCCATTGATATAACTTTTATCCTTTTCCTTCATATTCCACCTTTATTTTTGGTGGTAAGAAACCACTTTAGAATATAAATCTGGCCAGACCACAAGTGTCCAACTCTCTAGGGACACATTTGTTACAGTGTATTTGGGTGGTATTTTCCTTATTTTAGTGAAAGTGAAGTGAACACTGAAAAAAAGAAAAGAATAAGACGTTTAGAAATCTGACTACTAGAAGAAAAAAATATTTCTGTTCCCATGGTAGTAGGCAAACTTCTAAGATAGTTCTCAACAAACCTCACCTCCTGGTACTCATGCCCTTTGACAATCTGCATCCCTAAAGTATGAACAGATCCTCGTGGCCAGTAGAATTTAGTAAGTAGATGGGATTTTAGTTCCATAATTAGCTAATTATTTGGCTTGGTCAAAAATTTCATTCGGGTTTTTCTGTAACATCTTATAAATACCTGAACAAACGTTTTGGCTAACCCAATATCTTACAAAAGATTGTAACTTCCATATTGGTAGCAGATTCTCTCCATTGCTTTTTTGCCTTGCACACTTTGATGAAGCTAGGCCTAAATGGCAAGGAACTGGAGTAGGCTTCTGACCAGTAGCTGGTGGGAAACTGATTTCTGCCAACAACCACTTAGTTTGGAAATGGATCCTTCACCAGTTGGGCTTTCAGATGAGACTCTGGTCTGACACCTTGATTGCAACATTGTGAGAGACCCTCAGGCAGAACACCTAGGTAAATCATACCCAGATTTCTGACCCACAACAACTATAAGGTAAGAAATGTGTTGTTTTGAGTTGCCAAATTTTGTGGTAATTTGTTTTACATAAATAGGTAATTAATACAAATGAAATACAGTTTTACTCTTTTAAAACAGGGACTGGGAGCTGTTCTTTTGTCTCTTTCTGTAATGCAGGATTTGTAGCACTGAGGGTGAGGAATCGTATTTGAATAAGAAGGCAGAGATTTTCAAGCATTAGTTACCTTCAAATACTGAAAAATTAATGTTTTTGTTTTGCCTATGAAGGAAAATACATATTCTTCTTTTTTTTTCAGTAACTTAATACTCAGTTTGAAGTATGTTTGTTAGTAATATGTTAGTTATTTCATATTCTTTCTGAAGGGTATGACATTCTTTCTGAAGGGGATGACTGTCTTTCTCAATAATTGTGTTAGATCAGGTTCTCTAGAAGCACAGGCTGAAACTGAGATTCTTGTTCAAGTATTTTATTGAGAGAGTTCTCTCAGAAGAAAAGGAGTGAGGGAAACAAGATAGGGCAGGGAATGAGCTAAACAAAGACATCGTCTCATTTGGAGATTAACTGGAGTCTGAACCCAAGGAATTTCTGGAGCACAGCTACACTATGGAGTTGGTTTCTCTCGAGGGAATGACCCAACCTTTTGCATCCCACTGACAGCCAGTTACTGAAGTAAGGGGAAGTTCCCATTGGGTGAGGGCAATTCTCAGGGAAAGCAGCTCTCACTGCTATTAGCCAACACTCACAGCAGTTGGGGAGTAAGTGTCTCCCAACTAAAGGGCAGAGGCACCAATAGCATCCACTACAAGGTTTGTATGTTCTGATTATTTTTTTCTTTTCAGATATGCTAAACAAATGGACATATGCAACATTTTAGTCATGACACTTTGTAAAAGTTATCAATAGATGCTAACTTAAGGATGATAAAGGTTTTGAAGGTGGGTATAATTTTGGGGGGGTGAGTATGTAATCAATTATTCAATAAGTATTAATTGAGGGACTTTTGTATGTGAACAAATTACTGAATATGTTAAGTAATGCAAAGATGTATTTTTATTTAGTGTTTTATAACCCAGCTATGATGAAAAGAGACATTTTTAAAAGTAACTACTTCTGTAAATAACTGGATATTAAATCAGTATTTAATTAAAAAATTTAGTAGATTTCACATACAGTAGGTTCTCTTGTTCTTAAAGAAATAAAAAACTTTCAGATTTTCCCCTACTGACACAAATTATTTTTATTATATCATTTTTTAATATTTGTAAACTTAAAATTAGGTCTCCATATAAATATAGTTGATTAAAATTGAGTGGCTGTAGCTTGAAAATGGTCATGATCCATAATATGCTTATATTAATTTTAAATTGTTGTTAAATAAAATCACAACAACAAAATCACACCGCTTCCAGGATTCCCAAATGTCTCTAAACTCCTAGTAGCATGTAAAATTTAAATGGAGAAATAAAGTTATTTTATTGTCATACAAATAAATAAAATAGAAATTCAGAAAAAAAAATCACAGAGAAGTTGGATATGTACTACAAATGAAGAATAGGACATTTTTCATTAATTGAAGAGAAGGGAGAGGATATAGTCCAGGAAGGAAGAGTAAGTCTGAAGATGGGGTAAGGTGTGTTTGGGCAAAATGTGGATCATTGTATTAACTGTAACCTCAGTTTCAGAACTGTGTAATTAAAATTATGGAACCCAAATAGTAATATTATGTAAGATCATACAATGCTTTGCACATGGTACATTACACAAATTTATATGAAGTAACTTAAATCAGTTTATCCATTTTCACATTTACTGAGTTTTTGTGTTTACATAATTTTAGGTAATAACACATACCCACTATGTTTGCTTTGAATATACCAGTTCATTCAGTTCACATTTTCTTTCTCTATCGAAGATTCTTGGCTGGCTACTGATAAGATAAATCCTAGTGTTTCTTGATTTTTCACTCTTTAGAAAATCCATTCAATTTCTTCCCACTTTTGACATTGACATTAGGTCAACCCACCTCTGAAAGCATTGTGTTGAAATGGCTGTCCTCATGTATTCCTCATTGTTGTTCTTCGGTGAAATTGTCACTTGAGGGTCAAATTAGAGCTCATTCAACCAGAGCCATAGCTGCCATGGTAATCAGCCTCAGGTCATTTCTTCCACTTGAGATTTTCAGAGGAGGCACTTGTAGTTCATTTTCTACTTTTACAAAGCATTACTGTCTATTGGTTGTATTGTGTAATGAATTCGAGTTTGGGTTTACAATTTTTATAAATTTACAGTTTCTGATTGTTAATATTTATTTGGTTTTCACCCTTGACCTCAGGTTTTCTTTATTACAAAAATATCTATCTTTTTAAATGTTTTTTGATATTAAATTTTATTGGCTCAGTTTATTAGCTAGCTCATAGCATAGCATTTAGCGCATATATCTTCCTAAATCTAAGAAAAAATTCTCATGAAATTTAGCATCAGGGCATGTATGTAAGTATTCTACATATTATTGGTATAAACGTCACTTTTTTTGTATATTCTATAGTGGCAAGACATCCTGACAAATGATAAACACAGTTCTTTGAAATAGGTCAGTGTTAACAATGAAGGGACAGACCTACTGTATGCAAAGAGTTGATTTTTCAGATATTTCTCATTTCATAACAATCAGGAAACTATATATATGTATACACATACATATATTTGAACAATTTAATTATGAAGAATATTTTTAAGAAGGTGCTCTTCAAAATTTTAATTTCACATATGCCTTATTTTTAAAAATGTGCACGTAACTATACTGTTTTAAGTCTTCAGTGGCTTTATTAAAAATAATTATTCTATTAATTAAGTCAGGATTCACCACAGAAATAGATGTTTTTTAGATATTTGAAGTTCTGAATGTACAGATATGAATACCTTCACTTTACTTCAATTGATTGGGGGAGTGCTCTTTGAAGTTTACACATATTGAATAATTTAGTCCTGACAATAGCATTGAACATAATTAATCACAGTGAGGTGACTTAAAATGTTAATTCATAACCTATGATTCATTAATCTATAAATATTTAGAGACTAAGATATCTGTCTTAGTGGAGAGAATAATTAAGAAATAAATTATAAATATGTGTGTATCATTTACTCTATTGCTTCTTGGTCATGGCTTCATGTCTTTCCTTACCCAGCAGACACACATGGCTGACCGCATCAGTGCTCTCAGGACACTCTCCTCTACTGTTGTCACTAAACCTCCAGATCAATCTCAAGATTTATTCTTGAGGGAATGAAGTAGATGATGAGGTAGAATGTAACTAGGTAGAATCAATCACTCAAGATGGGGGGTGGGGTCCATATTCTTCTCAATATCCTACAGGTTATCAAAAATGTAACACGCTTAAATTGTAACTCATTACCCTCAACTACCCAAAGCTTATCACAGCTAAAGCTGATTCTTAGCTAATCCAGGGCAAAATTTTAGGAAGTTTCTCACATTTCCTCCTCTCCAGTCCCAGATGTATTCATCACTACTTCCAATCGATTTTACCTTCTAAATACATATCTAGGATATGCCCTTTCTCTACCACTACTACCCATTCCTGAAGACAACACTTTACCATCTCTTCCTGAGCCACTAGGTTTCTGAGCTCAATGTGTCATGCTTTTTTTTTTTTTAATTTTTATTCTGTATTGGAGTATAGGTGATTAACAATGTTGTGTTAGTTTCAGGGGTACAGCAAAGTAATTCAGTTATACATATACATGTATCTATTCTTTTTCAAATTCTTTTCCTATTTAGGTTATTACAGAGTATTGAGCAGAGTTCCCTGTGTTATACAGTAGGTCCTTGTTGGTTATCAATGTTAAATATCAGCTTTTAAAAAAAAAAAAACAAATAGGACTATGATATTTCAGTTATTAAGGCACTTTGACAATTCTCCATTATTCTTAGAATAAATACCAAATTTCTCAGGATGGAAAAATCTATGACTTAAGCTGTAAGCTAAATCTGCCTCATTTTCCTGAACTATGTTTAATGACCTAGTTACACAGAACTCTAAGACCTCATCCACACGTACTATTGTTCTGTACTTTCATTTCTATTTTGTCCTACACATAGAATTCCTGTTCCAAAACCTTTTGCTTAGTTATCACTTACTAAGAGGCATCTTTGCTTGTAGAAGATCTTCCTCTTCATGTTTGTCCTATTTCCCCTACTCCATAGTCCATCACTCCTTGTTTCTTTCTTAACATTCATCACATTATTTTAAATTACTAATTTATCTCTGAAGACTTAGAGTCTTTGAGAACAGAAACTATGTGGTAACCATTATGCTTTGTGGCTAGTTCTTAGCTCAGAGTCTGATACACACCCAAGAAGTGCTGGTTGAACCAAAATCTAATACACCAGTCATCATTATTTTCAAAAGTCCATGGGCTTCTTCTGTGTTTTTTTTATTGTCGATAATTGGTGCCAAATTTGCTTGAGTTGCAGGAATCTAAAATAAAGACATGATGCCAGAATTATGCAGTATTATCCCTAATACTATTGAGTGAACAGTTCATATTTTATGTTTGAGTGAATAGTTCATATTTTGTTTCTGAAATCCCATTTCACACAACCCATCTGATATCTGTCCCATTAGCTCATCAATTTAGAGTTTAGATTTTAGTTTTTGGGTTTTTCTTTTTTTTTTTTTTTTTTTAGACTATAATCTCCACAAGTAGGAGGGAGAGTATATGTTTTATATACTGCTTTATTTCCAGTGTTTAGAACTGGACGTGGCACACGATTTCTGCTCAATTGATATTTGTTAAATGTATCAAAGCTATTACAATAATAGAATTGAGAAACACTGATAGCCCAGATGTTATAAATTTCCTTTTGATTTGTAGAATGTATGTTGCTTCTTTCTCTAGTGTGCAGAGGACTTTCTAATCTTGTATGTATGGGAGGCCATGAGACAACAGGGGATCCATAGCTGTATCTCCTCAGGTTTTGTGTTGTACTTCCTCAGTTCCTTTATATTCTCCTAATTTCCCTCAAATATATGTAGTACATGGTTAACTCACATACAGAAGTTGAATTTTATTTTTTCTTTATATTTTATTTATTTATTTTTATGGCAGGAAACTCCCTACCGAAATAAAAGTTATTGTCTGTAGGAACGTTTTTGTAGCATTTAGTTTCAACACATGTGAAAACATTCATATTGCTAGCTGGCTTTTTGATTTAATTTCACAGTCAAAATTTTATGAAACATAGTATTGAATGTTTTGCTAATATAAAGATATATATGCTACTGTGTTTTGATTCATCTGCTAATCTTATAACTATTGAAAACACAATCTTTGTTCTGGTATAAATTATTCTTTATAAAAGTCTGTTGCTTATTATTATGAATAAATTAGTCTGAGATATTTACAGATATTGTCTATTTATATTTGTTACATCATTACACTGCTTAAGGTAATTACAAACCCTTGGTTTCTGACTTGGAAAAGTTCTGAAGATTTTTTTTTTTTTTTGAGATTTTAAACAGCTAAATGATATAGTTGCAATTTCTGCAACAGGAATTTTCTCTTAAATTTACTTAGTTGTTTCTGTAATTTTAATTCAGTGTTGGTATTTGAAAGATAGCCAAAACAAAGTAAACATTTTCTGAGAATAATAAAATGGCATCTTTCATATGCCATAATGGCGGAATTAAACATCTGGGTATTTAATACATGTAGCCACAATCAGAGTGCACCTTTCCTTGAAGAAACAGCACAACACATAAGTTCTTCCATTCTCATTTTTCTCATTCTAGTTAGAAAAATCTGTGGTTTCGACTTCTGTTTCACATGCTTAAGTTTTAATTTTATCCATTGCTCTTAATTTGCATATCTAGCCTATCAAATAGGATAAATGAAAACCACTACAGAAAATGGAAAAATAAAATGGTTTACTTACTTTTTAAATTAAAAAAAAAAAAATGTATCACCAGATTTAGGGCATTCTTTGGTGAATCGTACTTTCTAAGTTCCATAGGAGACCCAAATGTGACAATGGTTATGTATGGCTGGTTAGAAAAATGCTTATTAGATGAGTGAGCAAATCTATTGATACATACAGTTACTATTTCTGTATGTCATTTTAAACATATGAGTATCTAAGATGACTGTAATGTTGCTACAAACAATTAGCATTGGTCTTATAAGGGCTTTTTCAGGTTAAATTTTCCTTGGGAATGAAACTTCTTAGACAACAGGAACCTTAGCCCCGCATTCCACTGTCTCATTCAGGGATTTAGCATATAGGACACCACAAAAACATCATTCTCCAATTCAAACTCATAGGCAGATCTCCATACATGTAGTAGATGTATGCCCTCTGATTTCCTATAATTTCTGTCTTTTTATGGTGGCAAAGTCATCATGTATTAATCTATAACAAATTCAGGGAGTTTTGTTTGGCTGATTTAAAAGCGTTTTCTTCCAAACTCCTATAAAAATAGAGACTATAAATTGGTTAGCAAGGATTGCCCATGGCAGCACATTTTTTTAATGAAAAATATTCATTGTCAGTGGATTTTATGCAGAGCCTTTAGAGGTTGTTGAAATCGCCAGCAGTCAATTTAACCATGCTAATCTTTATACCTGAGGGCCTAATTCTTAGAAAAGCTCTTGGCATGTTTTCACAGACTACTCATAATAATTATATGGATGAACTGTGGATTCTAGTTGTCTGTATTATAATCATTTCATTTTATGTTTTGGAAAATGGAAAGAAAAGTTACTTTCCTCCAATTACACACCATGTACCCACACACAAATAGCCATAATCTTTTGGAAGAAGGTTTGAGCATCCATCTGAAATGAATAAATATTTCTTTGTAAAGATAATGTTAAAAATGGAGTGTGTATACATTTGAACTGACTGGTACAGCTATAAACATGTGCTCTATTTAACCATTTTACACAATTGTTTACAGTTTTACAAGACATACATTGTTACCATAGCAACAACTCAGAATAAGCATGGTATAAAACTTATTCTACTCCATCAAAGAAAGCCACTTTAACAAAGTGTGTGGCGCACATTATAGGTTGAAGTTGAGTTTTTATCTTATTTTTCTGATAATTCTGTTCCATAAATCATAGCTGGTCTGTTAAAATTTATTATCTTGAAAGGAAAATATAGGCCAATCATTAACTAGTTTAACCATAAAGAATATATTTAAACCACTTTATACAAATAGTTCCCCACATTGCTGGAGCTGCTATTCAGGGAAAAAGTTGTTATAATATCTGTGATTGTGTTTTTTCTGACCATTCCCTAATTCTTACAATGGAAAATTAAATTTGCTTCTAGTCTAAATCCATGATACAATATCTTAAATATGTTTGTTTCTAGGACACACAAACTAGCTTCATTATTTAATTTTTCAAATCCATTGAATTTTGGCCCAAATATTATTCAAAGAATGGAGAATTTAGAGAAAAACACAACCGTGTATATACCCTTAAAAAGATAAGAGTCTGGCAACCTTTTTCATTTTGTTCCTTTTATAAAATGAAAAGATGTATTGGCTTGGAGATGTTCCTTTTTAAAAATTTTTTCTTATTATTAATCTTCATATGAATACACACATCTCTAAATATTTACTTTTGCGTATGTATTTAAGAGTTCACTTCTCATTTGACTAATAATTCATGATGAATTATATTTGGAGATAATAGCACAAGAGTATTTACTTTTATGGGACCTAGAAAATATTTAGTTGTGGGTAATACATTAGTTAATTACACTGATTAAAAAAAAAAAAACAGCAACTTACTTTCATTTAAAGAGTACAAGGCACAGCTTCAACCAAAGATGAATAAAACATAATATCTGATCACAAGATTTTACAAGAAAGCAGGAAAAATAAGTTAAGCTAATATGCTTACAAAAATCAAAAGTCTAAAATGGTGTGTACTGAAAACTGTATATGTAGAATGGGACATAAGTGCTATTGGTTGGAAGAAAAGGATCTTTCCTTGAGAAGCTGTGATCATGCAAGGCTACATAACCTGCTGGTTTGATTGTCCTAGATCTTCAAGAGTTTGTGGGATTTGGTTGCTCAGTGGTTTGTAATTCTGGCTGAACATTAGAATCAACTGGTGAACTTTAAAAAATTCCTTAAGACCCATCCTATCACAATGAAATAATGGAATAAATCTGGGGCCCATGAAGAGACAGTTTTTAGGGTCCTTGATTAATAATAACGTGCAGCCCATGTTGAGAACCACTGAGGTAAACATACAAAGTGAACACATTCTAGAAGCAATAATATTTTCAAAGAACACAGAGAGGAAAATAAATATAGTGCTCTATAATAGGAAGGTTACAGTGAAATATCCAAAGTATCTTAAGAAAAGGTAGTTGGATTAATTTTAAGACTGAAGATAGGGTACTAAAAATATTTATTCAAAAGACTATAGATTTTAAGGAAAGTTGGCAAATAACAAAGGGAAGAAGAAAGAGGAGGATGGGCACAAAATATCAATTAGTCACATATCATATCATATATAACATTTTGGCTGCTACTTTGTATTTTGTATAATAAGTTGAATTCTACTGAAATGCTATCTTGATTCAGCCTTTTGTATTTAACCCTACATGGCATTCAATATTATTTTTCATATCTCCATAGCCTCAGATTGTATGACTTACTGTGACACATTTTCACAATGTTCTAGTAACATGGACTGCTAATATTCTTAAAGAAAAATAATTCTTTCACAAGGTATACCTTAGAAGTATCTTAACTGGATTCTACAGTTTTACAGTTTGACACTTCAATGAACTGGCCAGATACATTGGACATTTATTGTATTCATAGCTTGGTTTTCTTCAGAGTGCTCCTAAAATAGACATAAAATAACTATGCAGCTGGGCCCTCTTAGAGAAGAGGGCAACAACCTCTCCCATTGAGAGCCTCTTAGCGAAGCTCCATTCTGATCAAGGGTCACTTAGAGATTAGTTAACATACTGCCTACCTCCTGCTGAATAGTGGGGGGTTTTGGGTTTTTTTTCCCTTTAGTGGGTGTAAAATATTCAATATAATACATATTATCCAGTTCTGATACTACAAAGGACATTCAGTACAAGTATGTGAAACATCCAAATGGGTCCTAATAATCCTGCATGAAGTTAACCTGATTTTCAGGGGTATCAAAACACTTCAGACTGAAACAATTTTGGTGTATTCATTTGCTCAAGAACTTTTAATTTTTTTATATCACATATATGATGTTGCTTTATTTATTATTTTAAAATATTTCATTTGCTACTGTGGTTACTCTTTGTTAAAAAGTTGGTTTAGAGTGACGTAGCCTGATCCAAACCATAAAAGAGCTATAAATTGACATTTTAGAGAGAAAACAATATTTCTGTATACTGTATTTCTTAAATTTGTGCTCAATCAAATTTGTTGATTGTAAGTGGTCTTAATCTATTATATATACCTATATATATATACACATATATACACAATATGATAGACTTTTAACAATATCTTTGAAATAAGTAGCATTCTCTTAAATTATTTTTACTGGTTTCAGTTCTACTGCTGTGTTGCCTAAGGAATGTGTCCTTAATTTGAGTGTTAAAAACCATGAAAAGAGATTGGATTTTCAGCAGAGTTAATTGCAGAGGATATGACAGTTTAAGCATTACCGTCGAAGACCCTATACTTGTTTATGAAAATTTAAATTAAAAATCTTTGCTTCCTTACGTTTTTGTCAGTAATAGATAATTATTAGTATGAAACATTAAAAAAGGATATGCGATTTGACCAGTTAATTGATTTTTAAGATCTTTAATTTCACCTTTATCCTTACTTTTTCAAAGATTACCTTCACCTTGTATTAATTTCAACAGCACATAAAAAAAGCAACATGTTGCTTACTAAAGACAATTATTTCAGTAAAACAGTGTTAAGGCTTTGTGGATCCAGAATCCGGGCCACATGGTATCACTTTGAATCCAATTTAGACAAGTTTGACTAATCTCACCCTGCCTAAAAGAACTATAAATATTAAGCTGTGACTAACAGCTCTTTGTGATGTTCCTGTCTCCTCTTCAGCTCCTTTCTCCCCTTCAGTTAATTTGCAACAGCTTTTACATCTGGCAGGTGACTTGATCCATGATCCACCAAATAATCCCCAATTCTTCTCACTCTGTACAGTGTTTTTTTTTTTTTAATCATGAATAACTACAATTTGTATTTACTTTCAGTCTTTTTTCCAAGTATTACCAAGCATTTTAAAGAATATATCCCTTTTCACAATCTCCTAATCTTATTTTTTATTGCACAAACTTGATTCTCTTCATTTTACAGATAGTAGAACATAAAAATAGGAGTTGAATGTTGGTCTCCATTCTCAGAAGAACAAGAAGGGGATGACTTTTGACCGCTATGTAGAATGTTGAGTAATTTTATCCCAGTTGTGCATATGGCAAAAATAAGTAACTGGATATCAGAGAATGTGAGAATGGGCTGCAAGACTCAAAAAGCCATTCAGCTTATGTTTTCTGGTAGAATGCATTCTTCTTTAGGCTAGACTATTGGTGAAGACATTTTGTGAAAATTAAGGTAGTAAGTGAAGCTTCCAATCTCCCTTTTTTGAAAGACATTAGTTTATGGTGCTGATGCGTTGGATTATTTGGGGTTTTGACATCATCATCATTATCACAATAAATATTTCAAGTTATTATTACATTTATCAAAACTGTTTTCTACAAACTATATAGTACACTTCTTTTGCCAAAGTCCATTTATAAAAACCTTTCAACATTTAGCCTTAAGATACATATTTACACAATTCCCTCTTGTTTACTTGTCAATTCAGTTATTTATCCCTTTCTCAGTTAATGCAGCCACATCCAAATAGATAAGCATTATCACTTTCTTTTCTAAAAGCCTGATACCTTAACAAGACTCCAATATCACAATAACTCCTAGCAATATAGGTAAGTTAATTCTGAAATGTATTGCTCATTCTGGCAGATATAAGCTTCATTATTTAATTTAAAGAATTGTGATCATTTATCCAGTTTGAAAAGACTGAGGTAACGAATTTGGCATGTTAATATAGCTATGTTCTCTGGTAATTCTACCAAAAAAATTAAAAGAGGTACAGGTTTTTCTTAGTGGTAAGAGTGTAATTTAATAGTAAAACGTTTAATCTTCTTGGTTTTCTTTGTGTTATGACTCTGGATTTTTGGAGAAAGCCTCCCTTGATCTATTTTGAGCAATGGAGACATCTAGATCAGTAGCCCTTAAGGAACACCCACATTTTTCAGATCATCAAAAGGTACACATCAGTGTGTGAATGCATCCCCTCCAAAGAACAAAGACAGAGCTCTACAGAGAGCACCTGATTGTGGCAGATCTGAAGGACAGCGTTTGACCCTGGTTGAAAAAAAAAAAGAGAGAGAAAGAAAAGAAAGAGAAAAGTTGAATAAATAAAAATACCACCATCAAACTGCAAACTGTCCCCTATTGATAGATGTGTGCACCGAATATTTGTTTGTGTGTGTGTGTGTATGTGTGTGTGTAATGTTTGACATATCCTGAAAGGAACATAAAATATCCAAAGTTCATCTTTAAACTCTGTAGTTTTGTGACTGCCACAAGGTTTCACTTGTGTAATTAAATTTACTGAAAATGTTGAGGGAAAGAAAACTCAGGGAAACCACAGATATTTGCAGTTTTCAATATGCAGGCTGGTTATTTAACACATATATGATTTTAGTTGATTTTTTTTCATATATTCTTTCAGTCAGTATAGCATATAATTTGAAGGAGATTTGTAATTCCTGTGACCTGTTTTGGGTTAGGTCAAGTATGTATGGTCTATATTTCTATTGCTGATCTTTACATTCCAAGATTTTCTCCTACAATTTTCTCTACGTTTTCATTTCTCCTATCTCATTAGTCCCTTACTGTCAACCTTAGTTAATACCATTGCTTTGGGGGAAATGTCCTAATTATCTAGTACACAGCACATATTGGATAGGTTAACATTTTAGGCGCACAATTATAATAGACATTAGCATCTGTGAGGACACTTTCGATTGCAATAAAAAGTTAAAAGCAATCCTTAAATATACTGATTTTTGATGTACCATATTTGAAAAATTGTGAAAGATTTGGTGCAAATATTTTATATTTTGATGTAGAAGCCTTTTCTAAGTAAACCTATTAAAGAAGCATACAAAAAGAAAGAAAGGGGAAAAAATGCCTAACACGGAATTTTTCAACGAGAACATTATGAAACTATTCAATATTAATTAACTTACCAAAATGATTACTTCTTAATATATACGGACATTGATTCAGGGAATCTAGGCTATTAACTGATAAATAGCAGTTTAGTATTGCATATTCAAGTTGATGGTTGATTTCAGTGACCTTCTTTACTTGAATTCACTGGAAACAATTGATTTGAATGTGGCAAGCCAACAGATATTTAATGACCCTTCATATAATCAGAGAATAGGATTTCCAAATGTCTAGTCAGGGAAAAATTAATTTCTTTAACATATATTTTTTAGTTTAATGAGTTATTTTTCATTATGGAAAGAAAGACTCCTTACAACATAGGTAACCTCCAACTTTTTCTAATTTTAATTTTAAACTGTGACTTTATGAACCAAAAATTGTTTTAGCACTAAATTTGCGGCATCAGTGAAATAACATGCAAGAATAGTGAGGAGGGAAACTTTAGACTTTAAGAACAGAGAAATACAACCAGGGAGCATGTGTTTGACAAAAATCCATAGGAACTGGGGGTTTCACATTTCACTCAATTCCATTATATTCAACAAACCTTTGTGAAACAATATACTGTGGGAGATACAAAGGTGGCTGTCAGAGTCACCATTTTTGAAATTTACCTCTTGTGGATGGTATTTGAGAGGGGAGGTACTGGGAAGTAACAGCTCCTCACTGCCTTGCCCACTGGAATGAAGGGACATGTAGGTATTTTACTGTATCTTCTGCAATACTAAAATGTGAAGAAGTCTACTTTGCATTTCTACAACATGAACAGGGCAAGTGTTTAAAGGGAATGGAGTAAGTGGCTGGCTGCCGGAGTCCCCAACACATTGCCCTTTGGGAATGAGGCAAGTAACACATGTTTAAAGCAGCCAGATAGAAGAATGTATGTATGGAAAATCAGGCTTCTGGTCTTGACTCCCTGCTGGGTTATCCTAAGGTGTTATTTTTGGGCAAGTCACTTAAACTCTTTAGGTCTTGGCTTTCTCATTTGTAAGCATGGAGTATAAAAGATTGCTGATATTCAACTGTATTTGAACTGCAAAATATGTGGTCTTTTGGTTCAACCTAGAGAAATAGATTTAAATCCAAGGTCACTTTCAAGATGATCTTTATATATCTGATGAGATGCATTTGGAGGACAGCTGAGAGAGCATCAGATTGAGAGATCGTTGACCACAAGTGGAGAATAAGAATGAGAAAGGAGACTTTGTGAGACAGAACTGGTGAAAATGGAAAACTGAAGGCTTGAAAGACTGGGAAAAATTTAATGAATTCTCTAGTTTGGACTTATTGAGGTATCTCAGGCTTATATGAACAAGATTCATATTAAAAATGCAGGAATAATTATACAACAAAAATTCAAGTTGCTTTCAAGTAGTTTATGTGAACAGAAGAAAACCTGATTCTAGCATTGTCAGTATATACTGCAGGATAACTTGGAGATGAGGTTAATAGTATGGAACAGAAAGAGAGGGGGAGAGCTTTTCAAGAGGAAGTGTGAATTTTTCTAACTTACATATCTCATTGGGAGCTTTAAAAAATGCAGGTTCTACTAGAGTTGATTCACTCATACAACCTTAAACACAAAAAAGCTTCATATTTTATTATGAAAATATAATAAAAAGAAATTTCCCCCAACTGGATGATCTGTATAAGATCTAGCTCTAATGAGGTAACATAATTAGATTCCCCTAACATATAGCTTAAACAGCAAGAGTAGCTCTTCAAAACTGATGAAGTTTTGTTTGCCTGTTCTTTGCTTGTTTTTAATTTCACCCATGCCTAAAACACTTTCTATACAAAAGTATAAAACACTTTTTATAAACACTTAATGTCTTGGCAATGAGAACAAGCCTGTTGGAAATGATAGGAAATTTCAGTCGAGCAACTCCTCTCTCTTCAATTACTAGAATAGAGTTGAATGTTGCCTTTACCTTAGAACTTGAGCAGACATTACATACAGACAGTTGCTTAAGATGTACTTAAGTGGTTGCTTTTGGTGACCCTACTTTCAGATAATCATATGCTGAAATGCACTTATTTTATCTAGAAGCAAGTAAAAGGATATTCCTGAATGAAAGCAGCCCCGCATTCTTCCCATTCCTTGGGGTTTTCACCAATCTGTTTCACCTGCAACTAAGAGTTTGTTAAGGCTTATATGACGTTAAAAGAAAGATAATTTGGCAGATTATTGGTCATTATAAATTTCCAGATTCTTTAATTGCATAAATGAAATTAATGGCTCAGAAAAGTGAGGTTCCTTATATACCAGTTATGCAATATTTTTCTCAGTAAATCAATGAAAAGAATATGTTGTGACAAAGATTCTTTGCTTGATCTAACTTTAGTCAGGTTCTTTAACCTTCTCCTAGACTCACCTGTGTACTGCCTTGTAAAAGCCTAGTTTTATCAAGAACGCTGCTAAGTCAGTTTAACCAGAATTCACCACCCTTGATATTTGATTGGTTTCCTCATCTTTCACCATCTCCCAGGTGATGTCTGATCATCCTGGCCTGTCTTTAGCAAAGAGTCTTTCATATTGGTCTGGACAGAATCCCCCTTGCCCCTGATGTTTCTTCTTAGTAATTTTCTATCCTCTGACCCCCACCTTGTTCCTTGGCTATAAATTCCCACTTGCCCATGCTTTATTCGAAACTGTACCTGGTTTTATACTAAGGTCTCTTTTCCTCTACTGCAATAGTCCTGAATAAAATCTGTTTTACTGCTTTAGTGACTATTCAGCTCTGTCTTTTCTTTGACAGTCTTAAGTTTGCTTTATGCATGTACTTCATAAAAGTAAAACATTTGTCTAAATCACACTTGATATGTTTATTACCTTATCTAGTGAGAGTGAGTCACAACATATCATAGAAATAAATGAATAAACATCTAATAAGGATTAATATCCAGATTTAAAACAGATACCTCTTGATAGTCATGTCAACAGAATACAAGATGTTTAGCCACCATGAATTCAGAATCAATTCCATCCTAAAGTCCATGCTAGGACCATGGTACCTAGTACATCAACTCTGGTTAGAAATTTGAGGTGGTAGTGCCACTCAGTGTTGGCATTGGTGATCTTGTGGTGAATAATACAGAAGGGCCCACCCTTTATGAAGCTTATATTTGAGTGGAGAAGAAAGAGAAAATATAAGCAAATTGGTCAATGCAAAATATTAGTACAGATTTCAGTATGTTTTTGAAGGAGGCATAGCATGGATTACTTTTTTATTTTTGCGGGGGGGGCCCTGCCTCATGGCTTGCAATATCTTAGTTCCCTGACCAGGGATTGAACCCCAGGCCCCCAGCAGTGAAAGTGGCAAGTCCTAACCACTGGACCACCAGGGAATTCCTACTTTTTAAAAAAAAAATTTATTGAAGTATAGTTGACTTACAATGTTGTGTTAATTTCTACTGTAAGTAAAGTGATTCAGTTATGTATATATATTCATGGATTAATATTAAGAATAGTATTTGGGGACCTTTTAAATAGATAATCAGGAAAAACATCTTTGAATGAATTGCCTACTAAATGACAACAAAGGAAGAGAAAGTCAGTCATCTGAAGAGTTGTGGAGAGAATGCTAAAAGTAGTGGATACAAAATTAGCACTTTTGAGGAACTGAGGAAAAACGTGGCTACAGTATATTGAATGAAGAGAAGAAAGGCAGGTAATTATAAGGAACACTTAATGCAGAGCCTTGCAAAGAGTTTTGAACTGTATTCTTTCTGCAACAGAAAGTCACGAAAGGGATGTAAGCAGAGAAGTAGCAGGATCCCATTTATGTTTAAAGAAAATTCTCTGCTTTGAGTCAAAGAGTGGAGGGAACATGGATGGGAGTTTGAAGAAAGGATGGGGAGTGGGGAGAGTTTAGGAGGACTTTCATTTCAGATCTGATAATTGTCTGGATATACCTCTGGGAAAGCCAACAATTAGACAATATATAGAGCCAGAGAAGTCAGGAGAAGAAATATTCAAAACTGAGAAGCAGCCAGTGAGGTGAGCAAAAAACCAGAAGAACCTGGGGTGGAGGACATGAGCAAAGGATGGATGGTGTAAGTATTTAATGGAAGGTCTGCATTTCTGTTTTATTTTATGATTAAAATGTTTTATTTTATTATTAAAATTCAACCTATATCTGAGAGACAGAATGCATGAATCCTTAAATCATTACACTTATTTGAGACAATATAATCACAAGATTTCAGAGCGTAATCATACAGAAGGAAAAAAACCCAATACCCACTAATGGATGTAACAAAGTTTAATAGAGTGAGCAGTAGTTTAAGAACTAGACTGTTTCAAAAATTTCACCAAGCCTCACTGTATTACCAGGAACAAGTTATAATTCTTTAAATTGAATCCTTTTAAAGGGCACTATATTTTAAAATACGGAGGATTGAAAACAGCTAAGAGTAGCTATGGGAGCCAGTGAATCTAGTCCTAATGTCATGCTCCTTGTCTCTTAGAAATGGAGACACAGTCCTCCATCGGCAGCCTCTCTGAAGAACTGCCATCCTTCAGGGAGGAATTTCAGTCTCTATGGAGACTGCCTCCATTTCAGTCCTAGTCAATTAGAGGTGAAAGGTATTCCATTTGCAGTCACCTAAGCTATAGAGTCCACCTAATTTTTTTTGCTCATTATTTCAGACAAATGATATCCTCTTATCTAAGATGGAAAAAAAATATCTGAGAATCATGGTCATTTAATTTGCGCTTGTTCAGTCTTAGTTACTCTTTTCCCTTTGTTTCAAATGGCAGCCTTCTCTGTAAATCAGATAAAGAACTGTATCATTATGCTATCATCTTTGAAAGCTCCATAATTGTAGCTTTTCTACCCAAGTCACTGAAATAAAACATCTATTTCTACACTAAATATTAATTTATTTCCAGTTTTACTTGTTTTATTATTTACTTAGGTGATAGTACTTCGAACCTTTTACAGAGGTGAGTCTACAGTATAAAGAACTATTTTCTAAATAACACATATTTTCACAAAAGACAATGAAGACTATACAGCTTAGAAGTCACCCTTGTTCATCACTACTTCCCTATTTTTTCCTAAGGACATAAAAGATGGATGTTACTGATTTTGTTTTAAATTTAGTCCCAAGAGCTGAAAAAAAGTCATATTGAATTAATAAGATATAATTAATTTATGTACTAATTAGAGCAATTAAGATTTATGTAAAATGATCAGGGATAAAAAAGAACAATAAACAACATGAAAATATTTACTAGGGATAATTTACTGCTGAGTATCTGTTGTATTTTTCTCTTTACACGTGTTCCTCAAGAACACAGTGGTAGTTATTTACAATCAGCAACTTTTTGTGATTTCAAGTGACAGAAGCCCAATTCAAATAGACATCAACTGAAAAAAGAATTAATTAAACTTATTTGGAGAGTCTATTAACTATCTCAAGCATGGCTGAATCAAGGGGCTTTTGCATCATTACATCTTACTGTCTCCATTTATTCTATGCTCTTTCCCTGAAGGTGGTTTCATACTAAGGCAGATGATCGCTTTGAGGTACCATTATGCCTAAGAACACCTTCAAGTTTACATTCCAAACTTTGAGTAACCATAACTATCTTATTTTCTTCCAGTTTTATTGAGATATAATTCACATACAGCACTGTATGAGTTTAAGGTGTACAGCATAATGGTTTGACCTAACATACATCATGAAATGATTATCACAATAAGTTTAGTAAACATCCATTTTCTCATACAGATACAAATTAAAGAAAGAAAAAATTTTCTTGTTATGAGAACTCAGGATTTACTGTCTTCAAAACTTTCATATATAACATATAGCAGTGAATTATATTTATTATGTTGTACATTACATCCCTAGTACTTATGTATCTTATAACTGGCAGTTTGTACCTTTTGACCACCTTCACTCAATTCCCCCTCCCTCCAATATCTCACCTCTGGTAACCACAAATCCTATCTCTCTTTCTATAAGTTTATTTGTTTGTTTTTTAGTATAATTGAACTACAACACTATGTTTGTTCCTGTTACACAACATAGTAATTTAGTATTTCTATACATTTAAAAATTATCACCATGATAAATCTCGTTACAATATGTCACCATACAAAGATATTGCATAGTTATTGACTATATCCCCAACACTGTACATATTGTATCAGTGACCTTTATTTTGCAACTGGAAGTTTGTACCTCTTTTCTCCCTTATCTGCTTCTTTCCTCTCCCCGACCCCTCCCCTCTGACAACCACCGGTTTGTTCTCTGTATCTATAACTCTATTTCTGTTTTGGTATGTTTGTTCATTCATTTTGTTTTTAGAGTCTATATATATATAGAATATATATATATTTCATATATATATATGAAATCATACAGTATTTGTCTTTCACAGTCTAACTTATTTCACTTAGCATAATACTCTCTAGGTCCATCCATGCTGTCACAAATGGCAAGATTTCATTCTTATTTTTTGGCTGATATATATATATATATATAATATATATAATATATATATAATATATATATATTATATATATATTATATATATATCAGTCAAAGAATGAAAATATATACTTCTTGAGTATATATATATATATATATATATATATATATATATATCATATTTTCCTTATCCATTCATCTATTGATGGGCACTTGGGTTGCTTCCATATCTTGGCAATTGTAAATAACACTGCAATGAAAATAGGGGTGCTTGTATCTTTTCTATTGTTTTTGTTTACTCTGGATAAATACCCAGGAGTGAAATTGCTGGATCATACGACAGTTCTATTTTTAATTTTTTGAGGAATCTCCATACTTTTTTCCATAGTAACTGCACGAATCTACATCTCCACCAACAGTACATGAGGGTTGCCTTTTCTTCACACCCTCTCCAGCGTTTGTTATATGTGGTCTTTTTGACATATTTAGCCAGATGTGATTTAGTTTACATACAATGCCTGAAACTGCTACAGCCACCTTTAACAATGTACTTAGGGCGAGACAAGGAATCAGTGATTGAATCTGGGAATAAAGAGCAGCAAATAGAAAGGGCCTTGTCTCCTTGAAGACAGCACTGAACAGCCTAGCCTATAGTCTTCTTATCAGGCAATATGACAAATACTACTTATTGCTTAAGCCACCTTTAATTACATATTTTGTTGTCCTGAGACAAAAAGATTCTGGCCTCATAAGAGCTCTGAGCCATAATATTGGAAATTTAGGCCTAAGAATATGTTCTGACTCAAACTGATGATAACACGGGTGGAAGGAGTTTCTCTTTCCTGTATACTTCCCCATTGTAGCGCCTGAATAATTAAGGTTGGACCAATGTCAGCACCATTACTTGATCATTGATATGGTCTCTATGTTAAGTACAGCTAGAGTTTTCTGTGTTTCAGACCCTGTGTTCAGTCTATGTTTCAATCCTCCATCATTTAAAATCATCAAGCAATGGGGAAAAATCTATACTAGAGCAGCCAAAATACCTATTATCAGCAGGAAAACTATGGGGCAATATCAACAACAGTCAAAGGGAACAAAATTCTTTATTGATCTAAACACATTTTTCATTTTACCTATCTTGAAGAGATAATAATCAAGTTTGATTGCTTGAATCCAATCAGTATCCCATGGGTTTGGGAGGTTCGACCTCATGCAAGAAGGAATGATATTAGTTATATTTAACTGATTAAAAATACTTCTTGGGCATCTATTATGTTATAAGCTTTGCACCAAGTACTATGGATACAAGAACAAGACAGGCAAATCCCATTTCTTGCCCGCTTAGAACTCATATTCTAGTGGAGTTGGTGTTGTGGATGTACGAAGAGGATGATGACAATCACCACGAAAACAATGCAATTTCAAACGATGATAATTAGGAAGGAACCAAAACAAGGTGAAAGAATGGGGAGGGTTCGGCTGGAGTCATTTTATTTGAATGTTTGAGAAAAGGTCGCTGATGATGTGATATTTGAGTCAAGAACCATGAAGAAACAAATAAAAAGACTTGCGAAAGAGGAATTCCAGGCAAGGAAATGAGTAAGTGCCAACATCTATGGCAAGATTTATTCAGAGATTTAGAGAGACAGACAGAAGACCAAGTTAGAGAGATAGACAGAAGAATGTAATGAATAAACAGAAAATCTTATGATATGACATCAGGAAAGTAAACCATCACTTAGAGACTCCAAAAGCTAATCCATAATGAGTAGTTCAAATTTTATTCTAATTGCATGGGAAATGATTTCAGAGTTTTAAGGAGAGGGGAGAAATATTCTGATTTATGCTTTGAGAAGAAACCTCTGGCTCCTCTGTAGAAAAGAAACTTGGCAGGTGCTCTTGGGGATGGCTGGCTCAAGAGTAGAAGACTTAGGAAACTCTGCAGTAGTCCAGCTGAGAAATGATGTTGGTTTGAACTTGAGTAATCAATAGTGGAGATATTAAGAAGTTATTGGATACTTGGAATTAAACCGAAAGAACTGCTAAAAGAATGATTCCAAATTGAAGCCTGGAGTTTTTTCTTAATGCACAGGGGAAAGTGCTGGTAAATCCAAAAATAGCGGTTTCACGTGAAATAACTTGAATTCTTGTTACTGCTGTTGAGGGTGGGCATGTGTGTTTGTGTGTGTGTGTGAGTTTGTGTGTGTATTTTGAGAACATGTGTTTAAATACAATCTCTAATCACTTTCCCTTATTTATTTTTATTTTTTTAACATCTTTATTGGAGTATAATTGCTTTACAATGGTGTGTTAGTTTCTGCTTTATAACAAAGTGAATCAGTTATACATATACATATGTTCCCATATCTCTTCCCTCTTGCGTCTCCCTCCCTCCCACCCTCCCTATCCCACCCCTCTAGGTGGTCACAAAGCACCGAGATGATCTCCCTGTGCTATGCGGCTGCATCCCACTAGCTATCTATTTTACGTTTGGTAGTCTATATATGTCCATGTCACTCTCTCACTTTGTCCCAGCTTACCCTTCCCCCTCCCCATATCCTCAAGTCCATTCTCTAGTAGGTCTGCATCTTTATTCCCGTCTTGCCCCTAGGTTCTTCTGACCATTTTTTTTTCTTTTTTTTAGATTCCATATATATGTATTAGCATACGGTATTTGTTTTTCTCTCTCTGACTTACTTCACTCTGTATGACAGTCTCTAGGTCCATCCACCTCACTACAAATAACTCAATTTCATTTCTTTTTATGGCTGAGTAATATTCCATTGTATATATATGCCACATCTTCTTTATCCATTCATCTGTTGATGGACAATTAGGTTGCTTCCATGTCCTGGCTATGGTAAATAGAGCTGCATTGAACATTTTGGTACATGACTCTTTTTGAATTATGGTTTTCTCAGGGTATATGCCCAGTAGTGGGATTGCTGGGTCATATGGTAGTTCTATGTTTAGTTTTTTAAGGAACCTCCATACTGTTCCCCATAGTGGCTGTATCAATTCATATTCCCACCAACAGTGCAAGAGGGTACCCTTTTCTCCGCACACTCTCCAGCATTTATTGTTTATAGATTTTTTGATGATTGCCATTCTGACCAGTGTAAGGTGATATCTCATTGTAGTTTTCATTTGCATTTTGCTAATGATTAGTGATGTTGAGCAACCTTTCATGTGTTTCTTGGCAATATATATATCTTCTTTGGAGAAATGTCTATTTAGGTCTTCTGCCCATTTTTGAATTGGGTTGTTTGTTTTTGTGATATTGAGCTGCATGAGTTGCTTGTATGTTTTGGAGATTAATCCTTTGTCAGTTGCTTCATTTGAAAATATTTTCTCCCTTTCTGAGGTTTGTCTTTTCGTCTTGTTTATGGTTTCCTTTGCTGTGCAAAAGCTTTTAAGTTTCATTAGGTCCCATTTGTTTATTTTTGTTTATATTTCCATTTCTCTAGGAGGTGGGTCAAAAAAGATCTTGCTGTGATTTATGTCATAGAGTGTTCTGCCTATGTTTTCCTCTAGGAGTTTTATAGTGTCTGGACTTACATTTAGGTCTTTAATCCATTTGGAGTTTATTTTTGTGTATGGTGTTAGGGAGTGTTCTAATTTCATTCTATGAAATGCCAGTGGTAGTTTGATAGGGATTGCATTGAATCTGTAGATTGCTTTCGATAGTATAATCATTTTCACAATGTTGATTCTTCCAATCCAAGACCATAGTATATCTCTCCATCTATTTGTATCATCTTTAATTTCTTTCATCAGTGTCTTATAATTTTCTGCATACAGGTCTTTTGTCTCCTTAGGTAGGTTTATTCCTAGATATTTTATTCGTTTTTGTTGCAGTGGTAAATGGGAGTGTTTTCTTAATTTCAGTTTCAGATTTTTCATTATTAGAGTATAGGAAAGCAAGAGATTTCTGTGCATTAATTTTGTATCCTGCAACTTTACCAAATTCACTGATTAGCTCTAATAGTTTTCTGGTAGCAACTTTGGGATTCTCTATGTATAGTATCATGTCATCTGCAAACAGTGACAGCTTTACTTCTTCTTTTCCAATTTGGATTCCTTTTATTTCTTTTTCTTCTCTGATTGCTGTGGCTAAATTTCCAAAACTATGTTAAATAAGAGTGGTGAGAGTGGGCAACCTTGTCTTGTTCCTGATCTTAGTGGAAATGGTTTTGGTTCTTCACCACTGAGGATGATGTTGGCTGTGGGTTTGTCATATATGGTCTTTATTATGTTGAGGAAAGTTCCCTCTATGCTTACTTTCTGGAGGGTTTCTATCATATATGGGTGTTGTTGGGAGAATGTTCCATGACCAGTTGAGAAGAATGTGTATTCTGTTGTTTTTGGATGGAATATTGTATAAATATCAATTAAGTCCATCTTGTTTAATGTATCATTTAAACCTTGTGTTTCCTTATTTATTTTCATTTTAGATGATCTGTCCATTGGTGAAAATGGGGTGTTAAAGTCCCCTACAATGATTGTGTTACTGTCAATTTCCTCTTTTATGTCTGTTAGTATTTGTCTTATGTATTCTGGTGCTCCTATGTTGGGTGCACAAATATTTACAATTGTTATATCTTCTTGGATCGACCCCTTGATCATTATGCAGTGTCCTTCTTTATCACTTGTAATAGTCTTTCTTTTAAAGTCTATTTTGCCTGATATGAGAATTGTTACTCCAGCTTTCTTTTGGTTTCCATTTGCATGGAATATTTTTTCCATCCCCTCACTTTCAGTCTGTATGTGTCCCTACGTCTGAAGTGGGTCTCTTGTAGACAGCATATATATGGGTCTTGTTTTTGTATCCATTCAGCCAGTCTGTGTCTTTTGGTGGGAACATTTAATCCATTTACATTTAAGGTAATTATCGATATGTATGTTGCTATTACCATTTTCTTAATTGTTTCCAGTTTATAATTGTAGGTCTTTTCCTTCTCTTGTGTTTCCTGCCTAGAGAAGTTCCTTTAGCATTTGTTGTAAAGCTTGTTTGGTGGTGCTGAATTCTATTAGCTTTTGCCTGTCTGTAAAGCTTTTAATTTCTCCATCAAATCTGAATGAGATCCTTGCTGGGTAGAGTAATCTTGGTTGTAGATTTTTCTCCTTCATCACTTTAAGTATGTCCTGACACTCCTTTCTGGCTTACAGACTTTTTGCTGAAAGATCTGCTGTTAACCTTATGAGGATTCCCTTATGTGTTATTTGTTGTTTTTCCTTTGCTGCTTTTAATATTTGTTCTTTGTATTTAATTTTTGATAATTTGATTAATATGTGTCTTGGTGTGTTTCTCCTTGGATTTATCCTGTATGGGACTCTCTGTGCTTCCAGGACTTGATTAACTATTTCCTTTCCCATATTAGGGAAGTTTTCAACTATAATCTCTTCAAATATATTCTCAGTCCCTTTCGTTTTCTCTTCTTCTTCTGGGACTGCTATAATTGGAATGTTGGTGCGTTTAATGTTGTCCCAGAGTTCTCTGAGACTGTTCTCAATTCTTTTCATTCTTTTTTCTTTATTCTGCTCTGCAGTAGTTATTTCTACTATATTATCTTCCAGGTCACTTATCCTTTCTTCTGCCTCAGTTATTCTATTGATCCCTTCTAGAGAATTTTGGATTTCATTTATTGTGTTGTTCATCACTGTTTGTTTGCTCTTTAGTTCTTCTAGGTCCTTGTTAAAAGTTTCTTGTATTTTCTCCATTCTATTGCTAAGATTTTTGGATCATCTTTACTATCATTATTCTGAATTCTTTTTCAGGTAGACTGACTGTTTCCTCTTCATTTGTTAGGTCTGGTGGTTTTTTTGCCTTGCTCCTTCATCTGCTGTGTGTTTCTCTGTCTTCTCATTGTGCTTAACTTACTGTGTTTGGGGTCTCCTTTCACAGGCTGCAGGTTCATAGTTTCTGTTGTTTTTGGTGTCTGTCCCCAGTGGCTAAGGTTGGTTCAGTGGGTTGTGTAGGCTTCCTGGTAGAGTGGACTAGTGCCCGTGTTCTGGTGGATGAGGCTGGATCTTGTCTTTCTGGTAGGCAGGTCCATATCTGGTGGTGTGTTTTGGGGTGTCTGTGGCCTTATTATGATTTTAGGCAGCCTCTGTGCTAAAGGATGGGTTGTGTTCCTGTTTTGCTAGTTGTTTGGCATGGGGTGTCCTGCACTGTAGCTTGCTAGTCGTTGAGTGGAGCTGGGTCTTGGCATTGAGATGGAGATCTCTGAGAGATTTTCACTGTTTGATATAATGTGGAGCAGGGAGGTCTCTTGTGGACCAGTGTCCTGAACTTGGCTCTCCCATCTCAGAGGCACACCTCTGACGCCTGGCAGGAGCACCAAGAACCTGTCCTCCACACAGCTCAGAATAAAAGGGAGAAAAGAAAGAAGATAAAATAAAATAAAATAAAATAAAATAAAATAAAATAAAATAAAGCTATTAAAATTAAAAATAATTATTAAGAAAAAAAAAGTTTTTTAAGTAATAAAAAAAGACAGTCAGAACCCTAGGACAAATGGTAAAAGCAAAGCTATACAGACAAAATCACACACAGAAGCATACACATACACACTCACAGAAAGAGAAAAAGGGAAAAAAATATATATATATATCATTGCTCCCAATGTCTACCTCCTCAATTTGGGATGATTCGTTGTCTACTCAGGTATTCCACAGATGCAGGGTACATCAAGTTGTTTGTGGAGCTTTAATCCACTGTTTCTGAGGCTGCTGGGAGAGATTTCCCTTTCTCTTCTGTGTTCACACAGCTCCCGGGGTTCAGCTTTGGATTTGGCCCCGCCTCTGCGTGTAGGTCTCCTGAGGGCGTCTGTTCTTTGCTCACACAGGATGGGGTTAAAGGAGCAGCTCCTTCGGGGGCTCTGGCTCACTCAGGCCGGGGGGAGGGAGGGGTACGGATGCGGGGCGAGCCTGCGGCGGCAGAGGCCGGCATGACGTTGCACCAGTCTGAGGCGCGCTGTGCGTTCTCCCTGGGAAGTTGTCCCTGGATCATGGGACCCTGGCAGTGGCGGGCTGCACAGGCTCCCAGGAGGGGCGGTGTGGAGAGTGACCTGTTCTTGCACACAGGCTTCTTGGTGGCAGCAGCAGCAGCCTTAGCGTCTCATGCCCGTCTCTGGGGTCCGCGCTGATAGCCGTGGCTCGCGCCCATCTCTGGAGCTCGTTTAGGCAGCGCTCTGAATCCCCTCTCCTTGCGCACCGCGAAACAAAGAGGCAAGAAAAAGTCTCCTGCCTCTTCGGCAGCTGCAGACTTTTTCCCGACTCCCTCCCGGCCAGCTGTGGTGTGCTAACCCCTTCAGGCTGTGTTCACGCCGCCAACCCCAGTCCTCTCCCTGCGATCAGACTGAAGCCCGAGCCTCAGCTCCCAGCCCCGCCCGCCCCGGCGGGCGAGCAGACAAGCCTCTCGGGCTGGTGAGTGCTGCTCGGCGCCGAGCCTCTGTGCGGGAATCTCTCCGCTTTGCCCTCCGCACCCCTGTGGCTGCGCTCTCCTCCGTGGCCCCGAAGTTTCCCCCCCTTGCCCCCCGCAGTCTCTGCCCGGGAAGGGGCTTCCTAGTGTGTGGAAACCTTTCCTCCTTCACAGCTCCCTCCCACTGGTGCAGGTCCCGTCCCTATTCTTTTGTCTCTGTTTTTTCTTTTTTCTTTTGCCCTACCCAGGTATATGGGGAGTTTCTTGCCTTTTGGGAGGTCTGAGGTCTTCTGCCAGCGTTCAGTAGGTGTTCTGTAGGAGTTGTTCCACATGTAAATGTATTTCTGATGTATTTGTGGGGAGGAAGGTGATCCCTGCGTCTTACTCTTCCGCCATCTTGAAGCTCCTCCCACTTTCCCTCATTTATTGTCTTTCATGTTGCTCTTGCTATTTAGGAAGCAAAAGAATAAACACCTCATAAAGAACAGGCAGAGAAGGGAGTGTGGGCTAAGTGGAATTGTTATTTTTCTGAGATAGTCATCAAAATAAGAAAGATTAGACATGACCCTGTTAACTCCTTCTGAGAAGGAATGAAGAAGCCTAGATTTTTAATTTGAGTAACATGTGACATTATTTGAAATGAGTGGAAATGGAGACATCAAGTGTTCTGTTTAGACACATTGAATTTGACATATCTATCAGGCATATATGTAGTGATAACAAGTTGCCAGTTTTATATTAAAATCTGGTCTTCAGATAAGAGGTAAGGGTTGGAGTTTTGAAGACGCAAATTGGAAGTTGTCAGCTCAAAATAAACATACTTTTGTAGAAAACACCTTAAATGAAATTATAATTTTTACATTTTTTGTTCTAAGCTTCTTCCCACTCTAGAACATATTATTCAGCCTGAGACACATCCGTACAAAAATACATTATTGAGCCTGAGACACATCCGTACAAAAATACATTGTTGAAACCCGAAGTGAGTTTTTAATTTAAAATATTTTTATGGACTAAAACACAGAGGAATAAGGGATTCTAAATATGATGATCACTGAAAATTTTCAAAAAAATTAGTTTTATTAGGAGCATTTACTTAATTCTTAGGACTGTAAAGTATAACAAGAAAAAGGTATATTATGATATATAATCCTTATATTTCAAGAGTTGAAAAGTATTACCCTTTATTTTGTTTTATACTACTTGAAAGTCTGTATTTCTTCAATTCTATAAATGTAAGCAATACAATATGTTGCTAATGGAGCTTGAAATTAGGGTAGTAGCTTTTGTATCAGCATCATGATGATATCAGCAATTCACATGAAAAATGAAACATAACCAATACAACTTCTACAGCCACAAAAAATAGCCAGCTTTCCATATTTGAAATTGGTTGACCATATACAATAATAGATGGTTCAGGAAAAGAAAATATTATCTTTTCTCGGCTTCACAAAACCAATTTCAAATTTGTTGATGAAGAATCCTGTAAAGCTATGCATTTAGTTAACAAAAAAAATTACATTTGACTCCAGGGTCTGTATTGTAAAACTTAATGTCAGGTCTAGGTTTATATATCACTGTAGGAAAGTAGAGTTTGGTAATAACTGGCATTTGATCAATCCCACTTATAAAACCATTAATGACTTTTTCAACTAAAATTATATTTTAATTATGAATTATTCAATTGTTCTATATTTATTTCTAAAGACACAGGTGAAAGCTCAATCTCAACCAAAGATATACTACCATGACCATAGAATAAAAATACTGATATAAATTCTCAAAATTTAAAGAATTATTTAGGTTTTCCTGAACCAAGAACATTTGTGTTTGACATATGTACATAATTAACTTTTTCTTAGTTTTTAAAGATAACTTTTAGTGAAGGTAGGAATTGTTTTTGTAGAAAAATAAATCTGTGAATAAAAACAAACCTCAATCTGTTAAAAGACTCACTATTAGTGATCATTACATTGGGGTTGGTTCTCAGACTACAACACTTGTGAAATGTAGCTGTGAAGTTGTATAATTGATAATTAATTCCATGAGGGAATGAAGTATCCTGTTTTTAATGCAGTTGTAAAGCATTTTTGCCACAAGTTCCTAAACTGGTCTCTGGTGAAGCTTGAGTAGCTACTATGTATTGTAGCAGATATTTATCTATTGAATGTGGATTCAAGTTTTGGAAAATGTACAACGGACCAAGGGTCAGGATTGTTCATAAGGTGATAGAACGCTTCTTCATTAGACATAAAGTATGAATCTGAGACAACTGAGTTCTGGTTCATAAGGAATTCATATTGAGACTTCCTTTCCAATGTTGTATTTTCAGTAAGTCTAATGATCCTACTCGAAAATCAATCCAACAGTAAACTCACACATTAAATTTATATAAAATGTATATATAAAACCACTTACCTTAAATTTCAACTATAGAATATTCATTTTTTGAAGCTGTGAAAATGCTATTGTGTCAGAAGTTTAGAAAAGCAGAAATGTATAGTAAACGTTGTCTAAATAAAAATTTCAACTTATCAAGCAAATGGTGAAACAAACATTTTAGATATACTAGAGAGAAAATAGCTGCTTTATAGAGATTTTTACATTGCTTAAGAGCATGAGATTGGGCTTTTTTTTTTAAGCCTCCTAATGAAAGGAAGCAATCTATGAGCATTTCACAGAACAATAATTTGACAACTGACATTTTTTTTTCCAGAGAGCTTTCTTTACTATCCCACGCTTCTCTTGCTTTACTTACATTGGGTTCTATATACTCCCTGCACTTCAGTCACCATACGTTTAGTTAATGCAGCCTGCACTAGAGTTGAATCTTTTCATTTGGCCTGGATTGCCTGCTCACAAATAATGTCTGCAATACTTCTATTTGCTTGATGAGAGTAAGTTTCCCTTAATATACCTTTTGTGGACTATTTTTCTTCCCTCATCTGCTGCTTGTATGTACCTTGATTATAGAGAACAGGTCTTTTTTTCCCAGCTTTATTGAGATATAGATGCTATATATCAATATATAACATAACATTGTGTAAGTTTAAGGTGTACAACATGACAATTTGATATACTTACATACTGCGAAATGATTACCACAATAAGTTAGTTAACACATCTATCACCTCACATAGTTACGTGTGTGTGTGTGTGTGTGGTGAAAACATTTAAGATCTACTCTCTTAGCAGCATTCAAGTATATAATAGAGTACTTTCAGCTATATTCACCATGTTGCCCATAAGATCACCAGAACTTGTTTACCCTGTAATTGGAAGTTTGTACATTTTGACCAACGTCTCTATTTCTCCCATCCAAAGCCCCTGTCAACCACCAATCTACATTCTGTTTCTATGGGTTCATATTTTTTGGATTCTACTTATAGATCAGTGTTTTTCTCTGTCTGTCTTATCTAAGAATAATGCCTGCAAGATTCATCTACGCTATCAAAAATGGCAAGGAACCCTTTTTTTATCACCGAGTAATATTCCAGTATATATATAAATGGCACACTATATTTATATATTCAACCATATACAAACAATTAAGTTGTTTTTTCCATGTCTTGGCTATTGTGAATAATGTTGCCATGAACATGGGGGTAAAGATATCTCTTCGAGATAGTGATTTCATTTCCTCCCGATATATACCCAGAAATGGGGTTGCTGGATCATATGGTAGTTCTATTTTTAATTTTTTGAGGACTCTCCATGCTCTTTTCTATAGTGGCTGCATCATTTTACATTCCCACCACAGTGCTCAAGTGTTCCTTTTTCTCTACATCCTAGTCAGCGTTTGTTATCTTTTGTGTTTTTAATAATAGAAATCCTAACAGATGTGAGGCGATATCTCATTATGGTGTGTATTTGCATTTCCTTGATGATTAGTGATGTTTAACACCTTTTAATGTACCTATTGATCATTTATATGTCTTCTTTAGAAAAATGTCTATTCAGATCCTTTGTCCATTTTTTAAATTGAATTATTTGGTTTTTTGCTATTGAGTTGTGTGATATATATTTTGGATATTAACTACTTTAGTATTTTGGATATTAACCCCTTATCACATTTATGGTTTGCACATTTTTCTCCCATTTGCCTTTTTATTTTGATGATTATTTCTTTCACTGTGCAGAAGCTTTTTAATTTGGTGTAGTCCCACATGCTTATTTTTGCTTTTGTTGCTTGTGCTATTGGTGTCATATCCAAAAAATTGTTGCCAAGACCAATGTTAAGGAACATTTTCCTATGTTTTCTTCTAGGGGTCTTATGGCTGAGGTCTTATATTTAAGTTTCTAATCCATTTTGAATTATATTTGTGAGTGGTGTAAGATAAAAATTCATTGTCATTTTTTTTTTGCATGTGGACAATCAGTTTTCCTAACACTGTTGAGGAGAGTATCTTTTTCCTGTTGAGAATTCCACAGATGGCTTCCAAACTGGAAATAAATAAATAAAATCATCCCTGTTTGCATGACATGATCTTGTATATAGGAAACCCTAAAGACTTCACCAAAAAGCTGCTAGGAATAATAAATGAATTTGGTAAAACTGGAGAATACAAAATCAGCATACAAAAATCAGTTGTTGCAACACACTGAAAACAAACTATCTGAAAAAGAAAGAAAAAAAACCTCATTTAAGATAGTATCAAAAACAATACAATACTTATGAATAAATTTAAGCAAGAAAGTGAAAGATCTGTACACTGAAAACTGTAAGACTTTGATGAAAGAAATGGAAGAAGACATAAACAGTTGGAAAGATATCTCATGTTCATGGATTGGAATAATTAACATTGTTAAAAATCCTTACTACCCAAAGCCATCTATAGATTCAATACAATCCCTATCAAAATTCCAGTGACATTTTTCACAAAGATAGAAAAAAAAAGTCTTAAAATTTGTATGGAAACACAAAAGACTCCTTGTAGCTAAAGAAATTTGATCAAGAACGAAGCCGGAGGCATCATGCTTCCTGATTCCACTTTATATTACAAAGCTATAGTAATCAAACTGTATGGTACTGGCATAAAAACAGACACACAGACCAGTGAAACAGATTTGAGAGCCCAGAAATAAATGCACACATACACAGTAAACTAATCAAGAATATTCAATAGGAAAGTGATAGTCTCTTCAATGAAAGGTTTTTTCCTATTCTTTTCTTTAAAATTTTTCTTTCTGCTTCTCCATGCTAGCTAATTAGCAGGTATTTAACAAACTCTTTTGACCTGAGTTGAATTAGTTCCATATAAAATTGTCAGAAACAAAAGCATATCTTACACAGCAGACCTAGTGTGAACAATTCTTAATTAAAAATTTACCCAGTATCTCCAGACACAAGTTGTTCATATTGACTGTTCAATTACTCAAGTGGAATAATGAAATGGTCAAAGTTAACTTAAAATGATATGCTATAATATAATTATTTTATTCATGAAGTCATGACTAATGGCTTTAAGAAACTGTTCACCTTTTCTGTTACATTTTTTTCCAGTTTTGGTGTTAGGTTGAAATATTTCCGTATACATTTTATAAAGTATTTAGAATAACACAATTCGTGATTGAAGAAGTGTTTGATTTCCTAAAATGCTACTTTGTTCATCAATTTTCTCCATTCTGTGCTATCTTTTTTATGTAATTCTTATTCAAAACAGTTATATATTTTCTTTTAGTGGAAGAAGAAAGTTCCACTGAATTTGCACCCTTTAAACTCAGAAGATCACAGAAATTATTCCTCAGTTTATTACACTATGTAAATCCTTAACTCATGCCACCTAAACAAACCCTAAAGCTCACAGCCATTATTTCCCATTCTTGAACAGTAAAACTACAATAAAATCTAGGAGCAAGAAGAATAAAAGAGGTGGAGTTGATTATACATCTTCTATTGTACCTTAAGGCAAAAGTATTTCTTTCCACTTGCTAATTTACATTAGAGAAATTGATCTCCAATGTCTTTCAAAATTCTGTTCTTACATATTGGTAAATATCTAGCCCTGTAGCTATTCTAAGAAAATTCAATTATAGCTAAATTAAAAAATTTTTCTCTGTAATTTTTCATACATTTCATCTCTTTTATCTCCCTCATTGACATTCAATTTAGTTCTCTCTATGATAATCGTATAATTTTAGTATTTTTTTCTTTTAAATAGTTTTAATTTCTCATTATCCATTACTTTATAGGTATTTTTCCACCAATTTGTCTCTCCAAATTGTCATATTTACTGCATCATTTTGTCTCACCACCTTTTTTTATCCAGATTATCTTCTCAGTGCCTTTTTCTTCTGCAAGGGTAACCTAAATTTCCTCCCCACATTTTTTGAAATTTTTTTGCCTACCACTGTGATTACATTTTCCTGTTGATATATAATTTAGTATATAATGTGAGATGAACAGGTAAAGGTTTTCCTTTGTTTCCAAGCTTTTTCCCTCCAAAAGCTTGGATTACTGCAGTGGCTGATAGGGACTCAATCCTCAGGCATATACTTTACTCAGATAGATTCTTAAGGGATAGAAGGTAGTTGCTCTATAAGAGAGCTTAGTATCAGAGAGCAAGTATCATGTTGGGAATGTTAAAAATGCAGAGTTAGCATGTTAGGTAAAAAGTGGACATGCTTAACTTAATTTGAATTATCCATTTACTTATATTTTCATAAGTGTCCTATTAACTAATAGCAGGTTTTGATATACCGTGTGTGAGTGATTCCCATCACTCACTTCAACAGCAACAAATCTATCATGCAGCTTTATAGATATATATCATCTAAATCTTTAGGCATTTGATTATTTAGCATTCTGTAGAGGGTTTTACCAAAGCCTCCCATATCCAAGGTCATTTGTGATTTATAGTACAACAATAAGCAGAATTTGAATGTTCTTAAATCTTCTTCCAGCCCACATGATATTTTTAGAATATATTGCATATTACTTTTCCTTCTTTCACTTTCTACCTTTGTTTTCTTTTCTTTAAGGATACCCTGATACTACACGTATTCCATCAAATCTTGAAGGGCTAGTCAATAATGAGATGATGATTCTCTTTTACCCTCTCTCCCATTAATGGTAATACCTATATTTTACAAGAAAAACTGCCACAAGAAAGCTACTTGTTTCCTATAATGGGAATCATTGATTATTTTTTATATACTACAGTGTCTTTCTCTGTGCTCTAATTATACATGTAAACAACACACATCATAATTTTTATATCATTTACAATCCTAGGAAAAGAAAGGAAGGAGTCAATGGCACAGTTATAGTGCTATGGAAAACTGGTTCATATAATAAATGGACAGCCAGGCTTTGAGTCGTAACCTGTAAAACTTGATAGATAAAGATCAGGAAAAGGACGACCAGGTTAGAGTAGGGCCACCTTCTTTAATTGAAGCTAACAACTCATTACTGGTATGATTAAGGTGCCTCCCAGAAGTCATTAATAAATGTAAATGAAGATGGAAATTTAAAATTTTTAATATGAAAAGGGAGTATGTTAAAATGAGAGAGAATGATATAATAACAGGTACAAACTCAGTGATGATGATCATCAAAGAGCCTAGAGGCGAAAAAACAGAAGTTGAGGAAGAACATATTAGTATTTCTCTAGCACAGTCCCTGCAATGAGTATGCTCTAATTCTAAATAATCAGAAGTATCCCCAAATTTGTAGTATATAATTCATTAGACTACCATAGTTGATAAAATCACGCTTATGAAACATCTCAGTTCTCATGAACTGATCCTGTATTTACCAAGCAACTCACTATTTTGGGAGAAAAAAAATCTTGAAATAACCTATTTAAAAAAGAAATACATATGATCAAATTGATGTTGCCTTTAAACATATTTAGTTTGGCCAATTAACTATTGCTTTTTGGCTTTGTAAATCTGTCTCCTAAATAAATGAATACATGCTTGTTGATAGTGAATTTGGTCATCAGGACCTAACCAAAGAGACTACCTAAGTAGTAAATAGAGATAGAGTATAGAAATTCTAATTTCTTTCTCTACTCTGTCAACATTAACTTCATACTTGTGGGCATTTGACTTTTTAATACCTCAATTACTTTATATTTTTCTTATTATTTAGTACTTCTTTACCTCAAAAGATGCTATGAATAGCAGTATGAGGGATAACAATACTTTTAGATATCTGAAAAGCTACATAAAGCAAGGAATTGTGGTTGCTCAGATATTTAACATTGGTGAAACATAATAAAATCAAATCTCTAACTCTGTAAATGTGCACAACGATGCAAAATCTAAATATGCAGTCTTCTTAAATCTATCTTGGAATAGCACTCCATGGAGGTTTGGAACCCTGATAAGGCTTCATAAGGTGAAAAAACAGTTGAAGAAATGTGTAGAATTCCTTAGAAAAGAAACACCACCACTGATTCTTGCATGAGAGAAAACAAAGGATGCAAAAACTAGGAAATTATGGGTTCTCATTAACAAAGGATACAATAGAGGTTACAACACCTTTCCTTTGTTTCCTTTGCTGCCTGCCTTCATCAAGCACCACTAATCTTTCCTTCATCTTTTTGTAACAAATTTTAAGAACCATCTAGAATATATGATTCATAAATACAATTAACTTATTTTACTCATTTGCGTATCTGCAGAACTGACTTAAAAAAAAACCTAGCACAAAGTTCAATTAATATTTTTGAATGAATGCCCAAATAAATTTAGTCATGGTGCTAAAGTCAATATCTTTCCTTCTAACCCTCTGCAACAACTATGGAAGATCAAAATAAACAGTCAAACATGGGTTTGTACAGCAGCAGCAAAAGACCATGGTGATATCATGGTAGCAAATAAATGGCCATTGTTTTCCCATTATAATCCGTGCTCTCTCCTTTTAAACCTCCTTAGTTACTACAAAACAGGTAAGCTAAACTAGATTATTCAGGTAATACCACTTACAGATTTGTCTTTAATGCTACATTTTGCATTTGAAATAAATTGGTAAGAATAAAATTGCAGAATAGATAGCATAACTAGTATGAAATCACTTACTTTGAAAGGAAAGAGAGATAACAATACATCTATACATGTTTTTTCAATTTTATTTAATTTATTTTTTATACAGCAGGTTCTTATTAGTCATCCATTTTATACACATCAGTGTATACATGTCAATCACAATCGTCCAATTCATCACACCACCACCCCCACCCCCCAGCCGCTTTCCCCCCTTGGTGTCCATACGTTTTTTTCTCAGCTTCTGTGTCTCAATTTCGGCCCTGCAAACCGGTTCATCTGTACCATTTTCTAAGTTCCACATATATGTGTTAATATACGATTTTTGTTTTTCTCTTTCTGACTTACTTCACTCTGTATGACAGTCTCTAGATGTATCCACATCTCCACAAACGACCCAATTTCATTCCTCTTTATGGCTGAGTAATATTCCATTGTATATGTACCACATCTTCTTTATCCATTCGTCTGTCCATGGGCTTTTAGGTTGCTTCCATGACCTGGCTGTTGTAAATAGTGCTGCAATGAACATTGTGGTGCATGTGTCTTTTTGAATTATGGTTTTCTCTGGGTATATGCCCAGTAGTGGGATTGCTGGGTCATATGGTAATTCTATTTTTAGTTTTATAAGGAACCTCCATACTGTTCTACATAGTGGCTGTATCATTTTACATTCCCACCAACAGTGCAAGAGGATTCCCTTTTCTCCACACCCTCTCCAGCATTTGTTGTTTGTAGATATTCTGATGATGGTCATTCTAACTGGTGTGAGGTGATACCTCATTGCAGTTTTGACTTGCATTTCTCTAATAATTAGTGATGTTGAGCAGCTTTTCATGTGCTTCTTGCTCATCTGTATGTCTTCGTTAGGGAAATGTCTATTTAGGTCTTCTGCCCATTTTTGGATTGGGTTGTTTGTTTTTTAATACTACCTGCATGAGCTGTTTATATATTTTGGAGATTAATCCTTTGTACAATGATTCATTTGCAAATATTTTCTCCCATTCTGAAGGTTGTCTTTTCATCTTGTTTATGGTTGCTTTTGCTGTGCAAAAGCTTTTAAGTTTCATTAGGTCCCATTTGTTTATTTTTGTTTTAATTTCCATTCTCTAGCAGGTGGATCAAAAAGATCTTGCTGTGATTTATGTCAAAGAGTGTTCTGCCTATGTTTTCCTCTAAGAATTTTATAGTGTCCGGTCTTACATTTAAGTCTCAAATACATTTTGGGTTTATTTTTGTGTATGGTGTTAGAGCGTGTTCTAATTTCATTCTTTTACATGTAACTGTCCAGTTTTCCCAGCACCACTTATTGAAGAGACTGTCTTTACTCCATTGTATATCCTTGCCTCCTTTGTCATAGATTAGTTTACCATAGGTGTGTGGGTTTACCTCTGGGCTTTCTATCTTGTTCCATTGATCTATATTTCTGTTTTTGTGCGAGTACCATACTGTCTTGATTACAGTAGCTTTGTAGTATAGTCTGAAGTCAGGGAGTCTGATTCCTTCAGCTCTGTTTTTTTCCTTCAAGACTGTTTTGGCTATTCGGGGTCTTTTGTGTATCCATACAAATTTTAAGATTTTTTGTTCTAGTTCTGTAAAAAATGCTGTTGGTAATTTGATAGGAATTGCATTGAATCTGTAGATTGTTTTGGGTAGTATAGTCATTTTCACAATATTGATTCTTCCAATCCAAGAATATGGTATACCTCTCCATCTGTTGGTGTCATGTTTAATTTCTTTCATCAGTGTCTTATAGTTTTCTGCATACAGGTCTTTTGTCTCCTTAGGTAGGTTTATTCCTAGGTATTTTATTATTTTTGTTGCAATGGTAAATGGAAGTGTTTCCTTAATTTTTCTTTCAGATTTTTCATCATTAGTGTATATGAATGCAAGAGATTTCTGTGCATTAATTTTGTATCCTGCAACTTTAACAAATTCATTGATTAGCTCTAGTAGTTTTCTGGTGGCATCTTTAGGACTCTCTATGTATAGTATCATGTCATCTGCAAACAGTGACAGTTTTACTTCTTCTTTTCCAATTTGTATTTTTTTAATTTCTTTTTCTTCTCTGATTGCTGTGGCCAGGACTACCAAAACTATGTTGAATAATAATAGTGAGAGTGGACATCTTTGTCTTGTTCCTGATTTTAGAGGAAGTGCTTTCATTTTTTCACCATTGAGAATGATGTTTCCTGTGGGTTTGTCGTATATGGCCTTTATTATGTTGATGTAGGTTCCCTCTATACCCACATTCTGGAGAGTTTTTTTCATAAATGGGTGTTGATTTTTGTCAAATGCTTTTTCTGCATCTATTGAGATGATCATATGGTTTTTATTCATCAATTTGTTAATATGGTGTATCACCTGGATTGATTTGCGTATATTGAAGAATCCTTGCATCCCTGGGATAAATCCCAGTTGATTATGGTGTATGATCTTTTTAATGTATTGTTGGATTCTGTTTGTTAGTATTTTGTTGAGGATTTTTGCATCTATATTCATCAGTGATATTGGTCTGTAATTTTCTTTTTTGTAGTATCTTTGTCTGGTTTTGGTATCAGGGTGATGGTGGCCTCATAGAATGAGTTTGAGAGTTTTCCTTCCTCTGTAATTTCTGGAAGAGTTTGAGAAGGATGGGTGTTAGCTCTTCTCTAAATGTTTGATAGAATTCACCTGTGAAGCCATCTGGTCCTGGACTTTTGTTTGTTGGAAGATTTTTAATCACAGTTTCTATTTCATTACTTGTGATTGGTCTGTTCATATTTTCTGTATCTTCCTGGTTCAGTCTTGGAAGGTTATATCTTTCTAAGAATTTGTCCATTTCTTCTAGGTTGTCCATTTTATTGGCATAGAGTTGCTTGTAGTAGTCTCTTTGTGAGACACTCTGTGGTGTCTTTTGTAACTTCTCCTTTTTCATTTCTAATTTTATTGATTTGAGTCCTCTCCTTTTTCTTGATGAGTCTGGCTAATGGTTTATCAATTTTGTTTATTTTCTCAAAGAACCAGCTTTTAGTTTTATTGATCTTTGCTATTGTTTTCTTTGTTTCTATTTCATTTATTTCTGCTCTGATCTTTATGATTTCTTTCCTTCTACTAACTTTGGGTTTTGTTTTTTCTTCTTTCTCTAGTTCCTTTAGGTGTAATGTTAGATTGTTTATTTGAGATTTTTCCTGTTTCTTGAGGTAGGCTTGTATAGTTATAAACTTCCCTCTTAGAACTGCTTTTGCTGCATCCCATAGGTTTTGGATCATTGTGTTTTCATTGTCATTTGTCTCTAGGTATTTTTTTATTTCTTCTTTGATTTCTTCAGTGATCTCTTGGTTATTTAGTAACGTATTGTTTAGCCTCCATGTGTTTGTGTTTTTACGTTTTTTTTCCCCTGTAACTGATTTCTAATCTCATAGCATTGTGGTCAGAAAAGATGCTTGATATGATTTCAATTTTCCTAAATTTAGTGAGGCTTGATTTGTGACCCAAGATGTCATCTGTTCTATACAATTTTATACATATATTTTATTCTGTTTTCTAGTTGCTTGACATTCAGCCTGTTAGTTTCATCACCTATAAAATCAGGATATTGATGTTACTTATTTCCCATTGTTGGTAAAGTAATTAATTATGTGAACTCAATGCACATAAACCATATTATATAAGGGATGCCACAAGAATAAGAACTTAAATATTAACTACTCTAGAATTGTTGTCTGTGTTTGTTTCATAGAAGAAGATCAGTTGGATGATGGAATTATCAGTGTCTTTTATGTACTCTTATAAGTTAGTCTGAATTTTCTGAATGCACATGGATTAGTTTTATAATCAAAATAAAGCTACTATAATTTTGAGATAAATGACTATATTTTGTGATATATGTTATTGAATTTTGCATAATTATACTAGTTCACTTGAATCAAGTCATTTTTTCTTCAACCATCACTCCTACTCTAATCATTTAAGCCTTCTCTATATAAAATTTTTTTAATTTGAGTTATCATTTAAAATTTGTTCTAAACATCTATATTCATCAAATTTCTGATGAAGACTTTTGTCAGTAAATTTGAAAATTCTATGGAATCACTCTTCTCTTTTGTCTTTATTATTACTAAACAATAATTGTGAAAGTCTATCTGATGCATCCGATACAAGAGTATTTATTTATATAATTATAAACTATTACAGGAGAAATAAACCTAATTACTAAGTTATTTCAAATTCTTGAAGTTACATAGTAAAAATGATTGCAGACCTTTTGGGGGCCAGAGCTGTTCATTATTCATATTTGTATTCCCAGCCTCTAGCATAGTGCATGATATATTAAGTATTTAAACAGAATTAGCCAAGGAAGTTCTCATTTCAATAGTTCCTTACAGTAAAATAAGATTTGATGATTCAAAGAAAAAACATGGTAAAAAGTGAAGCAATTTATTCAATTTCTTGCACATTTTCATTGTGCCAGAAGTCAATGTTAGTACATAAGTAAAAACAAAACTAAAACTTAAACGCTTTTGCACAGCAGAGGAAACCATAAACAAGACGAAAAGACAACCCTCAGAATGGGAGAAAATATTTGCAAATGAAGCAACTGACAAAGAATTAATCTCCAAAATATACAAACAGCTCATGCAGCTCAATATCAAAAAAACAAACAACCCAATCAAAAAATGGGCAGAGGACCTAAATAGACATTTCTCCAAAGAAGACATACAGATGGCCAAGCGGCACATGAAAAGCTGCTCAACATCACTAATTATTAGAGAAATACAAATCAAAAGTACAATGAGGTATCACCTCACACCAGTCAGAATGGCCATCATCAAAAAATCTACAAATAATAAATGCTGGAGTGGGTGTGGAGAAAAGGGAACCCTCTTGCACCGTTCGTGGGAATGTAAATTGATACCGCCACTATGGAGAACAGTATGGAGGTTCCTTAAGAAACTAAAAATAGAATTACCATATGACCCAGAAATCCCACTCCTGGGCATATACCCTGAGAAAACGAAAAGGATACATGTACCACAATGTTCATTGCAGCACAGTTTACAACAGACAGGACATGGAAGCAAACTAAATGTCCATCGACAGATGAATGGATAAAGAATACATGGTACATATATACAATGGAATATTCGTCATAAAAAGGAAGGGAATTGGGTCATTTGTAGAGATGTAGATGGACCTAGAGTCTCATACAGAGTGAAGTAAGTCAGAAAAAGAAAAACAAATATATATTAATGCATACATGTGAATCTAGAAAAATGGTCCAGGTGAACCTATTTGCAGGGCAGGAATAGAGATGCAGATATAGAGAATGGACATGTGAACATGAGGGTGGGAAGGGCAGAGTGGGATGAATTGTGAGATTAGGTTTTATATATATATATATACACTACCATGTGTAAAATAGATAGCTAGTGGGAACCTGCTGTATAGCACAGAGAGCTCAGCTCAGTGCTCCGTGATGACCTAGATGCGTGGAATGCGGGGGGGGGGGGGAAGGTGGTGAGAGGAGGTCCAAGAGGGAGGGGATATATGTATACATACAGCTGATTCACTTCGTTGTACAGCAGAAACTAACACAACCTTAGCAAGCAATTATACTCCAATTAAAAAACAAACAAAAACAAAAACTCTATATACCTCAGTTTTAGACTTAATATTGAAAGGTTCACAGCATTAACTAGTTAATGTAATGTTCTTTCTATAAGTCTTTAAAAATATTTCCTATACAATAAGTGTTGCCATTTCTCTGTTTAAAAAAAAAAAGACAGAAGGTAGCAGAATTGTAAGTGAATTCAGAAATCAATGGATGGAATGACTACATGATTTGTACAAAATGTGCAACTTTGTTTCTATATGTGGCTATTTTATCTGGATAGGCCTTATAAGTTATTAAGAATTCACAACATAGTTTTAAAGTTTTAAACATCTGGGCAATACACAGAACGATAAAAAAGGAAGCCTAGTCTCTGGGATGACTAGTCCTGTCATGCCAACAAGAGCAAACAACAAGACATTTGACAACTCATAAATGCTGTGAAAGCTCCCTAACTAGAGGCATTGCTTCTTCATGATAAATTCACTCTATCTCTCCTACATGAGCTTGGACACATTACCAAACTCTAAAGGAGCCATGAGTGGAAGGATCACTCCTGAGAGCTTTCACCTATGTCCTGTTGCTAAGGAAACTTCTTCCTTTGTACATGTTCAGAATAACAATTTCCTTTGAACCCTGCCTTTCAAGCTCTATTTTTTAAAGCAAACATATAAATATATAACCCATATTTTGAAATGTACACCAATTTACTCTTTTTTTCTGCTATCTGGTGAAGAAGTATCATCAATTAAAGGTAATATATGCTTTCAGATTAAAACATTGGAGATAGACAACTTCTCTTTGTTGTTTCATAGTTTGTAAAATCTACAGTGTTTTCCAATCCACAAAAGAATCAGTAAACCTAAGATATCACTATGACCTGTGAATATGTATCTCTCAACATTGGCTGAAATAATTTACAACTTTTGATATTTGATAGAATTGGGAACAATTATACTTAATTATTGCATAATGAGTGACAGAGTTATTGTACATTAGCATAATTGCTTGGAGATCCTTTATTGAGACAATATGTGTCTTCTTATTTTCATTTAAAAATATTATGGAAATTCCCCAGTTTTGCTTGTTTAACATTTGTGGATGGATTAGCTCAAATGCTAGATTTCAATGGATTGGCCTTCAAAGATAAAGGATGTGAATTGGAGTTTTATTATACCATAGTGACTGCAGTGTATATTCGCCAGCCATTAACTATAGCACGTGTGGACATTGGCCATAAATACTAGATGATTTCATAACTTGGATTGTAAATGTTATAATTATATGTTGTAATTCACATTATACAACTGAGAATCATAGCCCAGTCCACAGCTTTATTACAACATTCTCATTACTGCCCTGTTTACTTGAGATCTTTCAAAGAATTCCTTTGAGCACCCACCATGATATTTTTAATTGTACTCTTTATATCTTTTCAAAATGTTTTGGACCTGTCTTACATGCTTTGATGTGCATGTTGCCCTAAAACCACAGATTACAAACCCAAATTACATCACCACAAAGTTAAAATGGTTTTGATTATTGTATCTACAAAATAATTGTTTCACTTGTTTATAAATATTCAGTGATTATAGCTTCTGTGGAAAAAAAATTGTTTTCAATTTCAATTCTAGAGAAAAGTATACTCCTAAGCATTAAATTGACTTATTTAATTGACTTCTACCACTGTGTACTATTATGCTTACTTATTTTACTTGTCTATTGCTTTCAGTCTAATAACCATTGATATAATGCCACATTTCCTGCAGAGACAATGTTGTTTTATACACAAAGAAAAATGTTAAAGCATAAGCATGTTTTAATTTCAAGGAGAATATTTCACTGATCAGAATAAGAATGCATAGTTTAGTTAACTCACTGATTTTCTTACATTAGATGTTCAATAAAGATATTTGTTCAGTAATGTCAAGCATTAATTTTAATGCAGTGACATTGTATATTTATATTTACCTACTACAATTTGGAGGCATATTCAGGGCTTTGCACTTCCACTCTTTATCAGTTGATTAAAGAATTGATTTAAAATTTCAATATTTGATACTATTTAATTTCTTAGTGACCCATATTCATTCTTATTTCACTAGTCAGTAGCGTATTGACACTTTGATTTTAAAAACAAAACAATTGCTTTGGTTCATCAGTTTTCTATATTGCCTCTGGTAGTATAATGTTCAATGGCTTTTGTTGGCTTATTACACTTTAATTAGCATGTTGCTGTGTGCCTTTAGTACCGTGCTGCTGTGCTACCCTTAATTGAAATCTTTCTCTTGTGTCTGTGATCATTATATCACCTTGATGCCTAGAACTGCTGCTTTTATGGAGTATGTAGTAATGTTGCATTAGCCCTTTGAATCTGGGAGTTTGATTAGCAGGATCAGATGAGCTGCTAGAGGGTGTCTGACTCTTAGCTCAAGTATCTTCAAATGCATTTTACAAATTATCTACTTACCTTAATACTATAAATATGCAGATACGTATATGCCTCTTACTGTATAAAGTGAAATTTTACAGTGGAAAATTATTTCCTTGCATACACTTTGACTTAAAGGTCACAGCTTCAGAATGTTTCATAAAGACATTACGTCCCATTTTGAACCCAATGAAAAATAGTTTTAAACAGAAGGGAAGGCATGTGAAATCATCTCTCTTTCTCTTGCCCTTTCCTTTGACACTGGAATATCTAAACAACACATTCTAAGTACTTGTTTCTTCCTTTGTGGATTTTCTCCACCCTTTCCTAACACACTGGTACACATGATTTTTAAGCATTCTCAGAATGCTTCTTTAGGGTGATAGGGTTACACATTTTTTACAATTATAGAAAAAGGAAAATAATCAGAGGTGGAGAACAAACATTTTAAAGAACGTGCAGGATTCTTTTGTCAAGGTAAGAATTCTACAAAAAAAATTCAAATTGTGAAAAGGAAAAAAAAAAAGCAAGCATTATGTATCGTAAAGATGGTACGCACAATAGTAATCATGAAACAGAAAGCTGGGAGTTTAACCACAGCTGGCCACCATGGAGGCTTGGAGTATTATGGAGTAGGGGTAGTGTGTAGATTGATGGAAGAGGATTTTCAAAGATACAGGTTGCAGAAATAACTGCTTCCCCTTTATTATTTTTTAAACTGGGCAGAAACATATGCAGCAGGGAGGAACACAATGTTGCTAAAAATTAAATTGTCCCCTTTTCTTCAACAAAGCTTAAAGTGATCAACAAAGAATCTGTTACATTCTGAAGAATCTAAGTTGGTGAGAAAATACCTGGGCCATTCCTGATGCGTCTGAAAGGTCTGGCCATGCAGAACTATGGATGGTGAATGGGGCTGGAACTCAGGAGCAGGAGTGGCAGAAGGAAATCCTGCAGTAAAAAGACAAGGATAAAATAGAATTACAGTTAAGTGTGTTCTTTGATGATGTGATTATTGGTGATTTCTTCTTCTTTGTGATAATCTGTGTAGTACACATTTTACACAAAAAATAAGCATACTTGAATTATCATGTTTTTCTTTAAGTTATTTGAGAAGTCACTCATAAAAAAGGGAGTGACCCCTGGAAGGAAACAACCCCTACATGTTCACTGAGCAAATCTTTGTAAGGAGGATTGTCTGCTTTACAAACCAGCTAGTAATAAAGTATTAGTTAAAAACTGAACATATGTGGTGTTACTTAAAATATGTGACAAATTAAAATCTTATTTTTCAATTAAATGTTTTATAAGTATGTTGTGGGGGAAAGAACATTGATGAGTTTAACACATTAGTTATCATATATACGAATGCAGTGAAATATTTGTGAGAACTTGAACACTTTGTGGTTCATCCTTTGTGGTAATGATAACAAAGATATTAATAAATAAAATAACAATGCAGATAAATCTTGGCCATCTTATCTGGGTGACTGTACACTAAGTTTTAGAAAATTACATACATTTCTCCATTACATTTATAAAATTAATGACAGTATATTATAATATGTATATATATATGTGTGTATATATACATACAATCTTCTAAAATAAATATATTACAACAGTTAATACAAAAACGCATATTAGATTGAACCACATGAAAGTGTCATCTTTGTAGTTCAAAAGCAGTTGCATACTAGCTTACATCTATAGATGGTAAGTTTGCTATTTAAAGAAAAATTGCTTTCTGCTTTTATAAAAGAATGCAAAACCACATTTTGTTTCTTAGTTTGGCAAATGGATATTATAATGTGTCAAAAATAAATTTTTAAAGTTTTATTCAATGGATCTGATAATATGCTGAGGATTGTTTCTTGGAAATAAATATTCTGACAGATTTGAATATGCTAAAATCAAAATATAGGCTAGATAGACTTAGAATGTTTTTAAAAGCAGATACATTTTTAGTATTCCTCCAAGTGAAACATTTCCAAATAAAAGAAAACAGCTTAATGTTTTTTTTTCCATTTGTGTAAATTGGTGCTCATCTAATATTTTTAAATTACTCTTTAGGATCTTAGAAAAATCTTAAAATTTACTTCATACATTAATCATGAATCTTCAAATTCTAAGCTGCTAAATTTACAATAAAGGAGGAAATGTGCTATACTAATCTAAATATCGGAACTGTTAGATTGAACAATATGAAAATGCCAATATATAATTAATTTTTGGCATACAAATACAATGTACTATCTTTTTTTTTTTTTTTTTCAATGTGCTATCTTAATTGATGGAAATGGTAAGAAGAATTTCTGAGTAGAATTAAGAGGCAGGAATCCCAAGTATAGAGGAAAAGGTAGGCTATGCTACAGAATTTAAAAATCATTATATACTGATTATTAGTTGAATTATGTGAAAATAACGATTCTTGACCATTTTTGGTCCACTAGTGTTGCAATTTCATATGGTTTGGTCCAATATAAATAATGGGATACATTTTTGAATTGGAATAAGGAGCAGATGTATTTTCAAGTTTCAGAACATGTTTCTTTATAAATATTATATGCCCTTGTACACACATCTATGGAACAGATATGAGAAGCCATCTATGGGAAGAGGTGGCTTTAAAAATGGCTAGAAGACAGTGAGGTATAGTAAAAAGCATTGAGGCTAATGAAAAGGAATTGAGCTCTAGTTTATGCTCCGACACATAGTAATTGTGCAGTCTTAGACAAGTGAGTTCAATGTCTCTGACCTTCAGACTTTCCTTTTTTTTTTTTTTTTTAATTATTTATTTATTTATATATTTATTTATGGCTGTGTTGGGTCTTCGCCTCTGTGCGAGGGCTTTCTCCAGTTGTGGCAAGCGGGGGCCACTCTTCATCGCGGTGCGCGGGCCTCTCACTATCGCGGGCTCTCTTGTTGCGGAGCACAAGCTCCAGATGCGCAGGCTCAGCAATTGTGGCTCACGGGCCTAGTTGCTCCGCGGCATGTGGGATCTTCCCAGACCAGGGCTCGAACCCGTGTCCCCTGCATTGGCAGGCAGACTCTCAACCACTGCGCCACCAGGGAAGCCCCAGACTTTCCTTTTAATCTGTAAAATGTTTATGCTAATTTGAATAAAAATTATTAATGTACTTATCTCTCTTATTCTCACCTTATAAGAAATTTTTTAAAGCGAGAAAATATACATTTTTTTTCTCTGCCTCCCAGAATCTCCTTTCTTTTTCTCTTAAGAAAGCCATATCTTTACATTCCCAATTTGGGGCTTCCTTATCCCAGAGTTTGTTAATGTCTTTTGTGCTTGGCAGAAAAAAAGAAAATATCAGGTTCCTGGAAGTCAATCCTTACTGAAGGCTTCCTTGTGAGTCTAGTCACATTGAGGGATATTAGAGTGTTTCCAGCTGAGAGGCTGATTCACAGCCCAGCTTATGAAGCTTAGGCTTCAGGACCTCTTACCTGCAAACTCTTCTAAATTATATATTTCTTCCTATCAAGTGAACTTTGATAGTCAAAGGAGTGGCATTTTTAAGATCTGGCTGATTTTATCAAGGGGCAATTTTCATTTTGGTTTAGTAGGGTATGTGTATGTGGTTTTTAGTCACTTCTACTAGTCAGTTAACAATAATTGTCCTAGTATAGGAATACTCCCCTACCCACTGTGCTAACCCATCTCGTATTATGGCCCAAATATGCAAGGATAGAAGCTATATGCTACTATGAATGTGTCCTTTGGGGCCTGTTAATAACAGCTTGTTTGGCAATGGTTCAGAAACAAAGTTTGATACAGAGTCAGAATTAATCTGGGGAAATTTCTTCTCATTAGACACATAATGTTTTAAGTGGAAGATTTGATTCTTTTACAAACCCATTCATTATGTAGGTAACTCCCTGTTAGGAATATGCATGATTAAGAAACATATACAAGTATAAATACATCACTAATTTTATTTTTTATCAATGGAATCACATGAAAAATAAGTTTCTAAATTTCCTATTTTAAGGTGTCAAGCCTATAGCAATACTACAAATTATGAATACATTTTCATGTGATATTGCATGCTTTAACATCCCAACTATCAATGATGAAAAAAGTTTGATCACCATGCATTTCTAAAATGTAGTTATAAAATCCAGTGCTATTTTTATTTTAAAGGTTGGCAATGAAGAGGAAATGTGATCTGGCTGTGTTTGTCTTGCGTACAAAGCCTGAAGTGCTTGTGTTTTTTTGGCTAACAGCCACAGAGGGCAAAGTTAAAGGCTTTCTTGTGAGGACTAACTGTTCTTTTCAAGAATGTTTAAACATTTTAAAAACTTTTTAAAAATAGGATATTTTTAAAATGCCATTAGTTTTGATATTCAGAAGGCTTACCAAATAAGGTAAACATTGCCCTTAAGGTATACTCTTGTATTTATTTTGTGTGTATATTCAAGAAATAAAAAATATATCCTTATTTTTTTTTTTTTGAGTAGGAAAAGAAATTTAAAAAAAAATTTTTAAAATGGAATGGACTTACAGTTTTCAGACCAGCATGTAAGGAGCTTAGAAGTTGCCACTTATTCCTAACAACAAATAAAAGCCGAACAAACTGAAAAAATTAATAACTATTCTTAGATTTGTCAGAGAAGTGAGGTCACATGGGAAAACAGTGCCCCCAAATAAGAAAGACAAGCAGATACAGAGAATCACAACTTACTGGAGAAGAAACACACAAGCAAGAACCTCCATGGGAACAAAGCCCTGCTTGGGTGGAAAAAACTGAAGTGCAATTGACAAATTGCTGGAGACCCAGTGGGGACAAGTCTAAGAGTCAAAAAACTCCAAAGGACCCAGTTATGGAGCAGGAAGGATGGGGTGAGGGGTAGGGGTAGATGCTGGCACTTTTGTGAATTTTATCTCCAGGAGCTCAACTAGGAATATTGGAGAAAAATTCTCTGGTAGTTCCAGCAAGGGAAGGAGAAAAAACACAATTTGAAATGCACAACACTCTGTTCTAGAAAACAAGCCTGCCCTCAGGAGAAACTATTTTACTGGAGCTTAAACTGCTGGGGTCTTATTAGAGCCTAACTGACCTGGGGAATGGAAATACCCAATTCAAGCTATTCTGCCCATGGAAGGGAGGGGAAAGGGGGACTGAAAAGAGCTGATGAAATTCACAATCCAAAGCATGCTTGCTAAAAGTCCAAGACCTTATCATCAGGCTATGAGATGCTTCCCTTAACACCATGCCTTATCACAGTATTAAAAGCCTGTTGAATACACTTCCTTTTATACAGTACATCATGTCCATCTTTAAAAAAAAAAATTACAAGGCATAATAAAAGGCAAAAAACACAGTTTGAAGAGATTGGACAAGCATCAGAACCAGAAACAGATATAGCAGTAATGTTAGAATTACCAGACCAGAATTTTTTTTTAACAATGAATAATGTGTTAAGGCTTTAGTAGAAAAAGTGGACAACACATAAGAACAGATGGAAAATATAAATATAGAGATGTGGAATTTTAAGAAAGAATCAAAAACAAACTCTAGAGAGCACAAACAGTATAACGAAAGTATAGAATACCTTTGATGGGCTCTGTAATAGACTGGACATGGCTGAGGAAAGAATTTCTGAGTTTGAGGATATGTCACATAGAAACTTCCAAAACTGAAAAGCAAAGAAAACAAACAAACAAATAAAAACCATAGGATATCTAAGAACTGACAACTACAGAAGATGTAACATACACATAATGGAAATACCAGAATGAAAAGAAAGGAACAGAAGTAATATTTGAAGAAATAATGACTGAGAATTTCCACAAATTTATGTCAGACACCAAACCAGAGATCCAGGAAGCTCACAAAACCACAAGGAGGATAAATACCAAAAAAAAAAAAAAAAAAAAAAAAACCCTACGTCTAGGCATATGGTATTTGAACTGTAGAAAATCAAAAGGAAAGAAAAATACCTTGAAAAAAGCAAAAGAAAAAAAAATGGAAACAAGTTATACTTTATAGAATTTACCCATTAAAAGGTATAAATGAAGACTAAGAACTCAAAATTAGAAACTTGAATTTACAAAGAGTTTGCAGTATATACTGAAAACAACTGATTAAGAAAATTTTAAAATACATTTTTAATGGCATTATAAATTGGATGTTAAAAGAAAGATTTAATAAGTAAGAGTTTAGAGAGAAAAGAAAGAGACAGATTTGGGGGATCAGTACCCACAGATTTAATTCACAAATATTAGAGACGGAAGGAATTAGAGTAAGTAAAAACTAATTTCTTTGTTTTCTACAAGGGGATTTAAAATAATTGTGTAGTTCTTTACCAAGAATTAGAGAAACATCAGTTTAGAGAATATTAACTAGTTCATCTTGAATACATAAATGCGTTCTCATGGTAGAAAATTTTAAAATGGAGAAAACTTGCAAGAAAAATCCAAAAAGCAACCAAAATCTCATGTCAGGAAAAAGAAACAAAATGTGGGTTGCAGGGAGGCAGTTTACAGCATGCCACTATGTAGCTTTCCATTTCTATCCAACTCAAATGCACTTTCATCCACGCTAAAGAGAAATCACCATATTGTACATAATAATGTTGTTTTGTAACTTAATTTCCTCTAGTAGTATATTATAAACCCTAACTCTAACATAATTTATATATACTGAGTTACATTTTCATGTTGATCTTAAATCTCATACAGTTTTTACTCATCTTTAAGCAAATGTTCTATATGATTTTATATTTTAAAGGAATTTATTTATAATTTGTTAAAAGTATTTATAATTTTTAAAGTATTCATTTAATGGATTAATAGAATGTATTCACATGGTTCAAAAATAAAAATAAGATTTAGAAAGTATACATTTAAAAAATATGTATTAAAAGTCTTCTTCAAACCTTTTCCTAATCCTACCCCCACTCCAACAGACATACATTATTAGCTTTTAAGCTTTTAATAGAAAATGTGACTAGTTTCTGAACATATCAACTTGAACTTCTTTCACAAATGATAAGAATATAATATGCACAATACTCTTCCTTACTTTTTACACTTAAAATTATTTCTTTCAGGTTTGATCATGTATTTCCATATAAAGCTTCCTCTGTTTAATAGATGCATGTCTCATTTCAACACGGATATTCAGTCTTAAAAAAAGAAAATAATTAAATTTTAAAGTAGTTATTCTCTTCCTTTATTTAGGTTTTTATTTTTCTAAGAGGGTAGGACTCTGTGACCTAAATATTGGATCTTCTTTGTCTGCTTTAGTAATCATTTTCTCTTTTTATTTTATTTTTATATTTTTATCATTTTGCTGTCATTTTTTATGCTTTTTTTCATTTTTACCTGCTACATTTCTTAACCATGCTTTCCACAATATCTATTTTCCCATGGGCCCTTTCTCTTTTGTGTTCCTATCTGTAAAAGTGTGTTTTTTTTCCCCTACTTTGATATCTGAGGTTTGACAGCTCATGTTTCATCTCTTATCCTTTTACATGCAGACTTTATGCATAGAAATAATTGCTGTATTATGATTTTTAAAAATTCATTGCAAAATGTTTGGTCATAATTTTTATTTACTTCAAAATAAAAACTTTTTTCTGGTAAAAATCTTATCTCCTTATATCTTACTGTTTTTTAAATTATAGTATCTTTGTATAAATGGTACAGAAAATGAAATTCTAAGAAGACCCCCAATGATCCACACTTTTGTAAAACTTCTCCTCTTGAATGCAGATGGAATCTCTATCAAACTTTTAATCAATAATATAGGGCAAAAGTAAAGGGAATTTTTCAGGTAAAACTGTTTCCTAATAAGCTGATTTTGAGTTAATTAAAAGGGAGACTAACCTAGGATGATCTGACCTAATCAGATAAGTCTTTAACAGATGGACTGGTTCTTCTTAGAGAGAGAGACTCTCCTATAGGCTTTGAAGAAGTAATCTGTTTTGTTGTGAGAGAGTTACATGTCTAGGACCTGAGTCCAGGCTCCAGGAGTTGAGAGAAATTCTTGGCCTACAGCCTGCAAAATAGTGGGGAACTGAGGACTACAGCTGCAAGGGAATGGATTCTGCCAAAACCTGAATGGCCTTGGATAAAAGCCCCAAGCCTCAAATGAGATTGAATCCCAGGCTGACACCTGATTCTAGACTTGCTTGATCTAGATAATTCATGCCCATACTCCTGATCAATGGAAACTGTGAGATAATAAATTTTTATTCTTCTAAGCTGCTAAATTTGTGGAAATTTGTTATGCACCAATAGAAGCTTGTTCATTAAAGAGCTTTGTTTTTCTGAACTACATTTCTAAGCTCTTCCTGAAGGCCTTTCTTCTTTTTTGTGATAACATAGAAACTTACAGGTGTCTACAAATATGGCCTACCTTCATCATTCCTCATGTAGTCTTGAATCTTCTTCTTCTGTTAACAAGCTGGCTTCAGAAAAACCTACTACTATCTGGCATTGTCAATCCAGACTGCACCCATTATCGATCAGCATACATAACTTTTATGCTTCAAGGGGTAGTCTTTCTTCTTAGGAAGTCTAACATTGCTCTCATGTTCTTAGAGATACTGCTATTGAACCATATTGCTACTCATCATCTTAATTTCATCTTGGGCTACTTTTTTCTCATCTCTACAAATTTTGACTAACTTGGTCTTTCCTTAGAGAATATATTTTGTTCTAAACTAATGTAAATTGGAGTTATCAGGGATATACCCCATTATTCTTTTATGCTCTTTCAAAGAAATAGACAGATTTATACAGTTTATACTGGTAGTAAAAACTGATGATGAATATGTTTATTAATCACCAGGGATAAATAACCTTGTTTACTATGATTTTAAGTGAGAACAATCAGTCTAATTTTTTTTTTTTTTTTTGGTGTACATCTTCAAATATAATCCACGTTTTGTCCCAGTCCTAAAACAGTGCTACATTTAAATAAACACAGTTTCAATATCCACCAGCTAATTGAGACATTTAAATATCTTCTGATGTCTCTTAGTTGACAATTATTTTCCCATTTCATCCCATTTCCCTATCTACAACCCAGTAACTGCCCCTGCAAATATCTCTCCTTCCACTTCTCAACTTAGTCCACAAGCAATTTTATAGATTTCTCTTATTATATATATATATATAATTATCTTCTTTTAATTTTCCCTCCTTTCTAATAATTATAATTTTATTTTTTCTTGCATCTCTTGCTCTTCCTCACTGCACATTCTCTGATTTTTTCACAAGAAAAAACAAAAAGAAAAAAGTTGATAGAATTATCCATAATTGTGGAGCGAGATGAAAAACCTAAAAATATTTGTCTGCTAATGTTTTTTTTTTTTTTTTACTCATCAAGCATATATTGAGTTTGTATACAATATTTTATTAGGTTTGTGATTTTTCTATGTATATAACAGTGACACTTTCTGAATAGCACCTTCTAGATGTATATTTCAATCTATAGTCCCTTTAACTTGTGTATGGGGTCTAAGTATTTTCCTCTTTTTCTCTTTCCTATATTTGCTCCCTTTGCCTCCAACTTTTACCTTCATTTCCAGTTTTATAAGTAATTCCTCACACGTCTTTTGGTTTCTCACCCTTTCACCTCACAGTGCAAAATTACTCTTACTCCCCTTCCAGAAAATTACTTTCTCTTTCATCTTGTACTTTTGGCATTCATTTCCTGTGGGGTTCCATCACAAACAGCAGCAGGTGATGTTAACTGTTTAGAAGCCATGGAGAAAAAAAAAATCATAAGCATCTGTTGCCATAGATGAAATGTATACACTTGCTTCAGGGGCAGTAAATTGTCACAAAGAGATCCACATCATTTTCTAAATACTTAATTTGCATTATCCACTATCAGCACATTAAGAAGAGAAGGTAATCTAAAACACACTAATAATTTACTTTTGTAGGATTCCTGGCTAAAATGGCAAGAATCAGAGTAGCCAGGGTGTAACTTTGAAACAGATAATGTTTGTATTAAGAAACAAATGTTCTAAGTATAATTCAAAATTTCCATTTGACATGGAAGTCCCTTCCTAAATATCCATTCAGTCTCCAGAATCCTTTTTTACTGCTAAAGCAATGTCCTAACACTGCTGGTTTGAGTTTTTTATGGGCCATTAAGTTGAGTGCAAAAGTCATAAATTATCTGTAAAAGCTACTCAAATTATAGCTATCTGTGGTTTTTCGATAAAGGCCAAAAATGTGTTTTAAAAAACACACCCCATTGCATGGAAAACAGCCAAGCATGGAAAATATGTCTACTATTCTACTTGTTTAAAATTTTCTGAGCCACTTAAGCATTGCCACCAAACTACTCTTCAACAAGAAAGTCCTCACCGATGCAGGTTTTCAATAAATATTACCAGTATTCTTATTGCTCTTGTTCAAAAGAGTATGCCGTCTGAGAAACGAGAGCCTCTGCTCTAAAGTATTTTTGGGGGGAGGGATGATCCGCAAAAAACATTTATAAGAAGCACAATTATTCTTTCAACTTCACAAGATCATAAAACTCCAATGTACCTGAGCTAAACTAATACAGCTGAGTCTCATTAATATGCTTACCCAGAGCATTCAAACATCAAAGACAAAAACATCTGTATTCTAAATCAGACTTTATTTTATTTAAGAAATAAAAATTATGCAATTCTTTTCATTCTTGAAGTCTAACAAATTTATTAGATCCCAATGCTTTATGAGTTCTGACCACAGAACTGTCAACATCTGGAGACAAGGTAAAGTTGATAGCAGCCTTTCTTTGCTAATTAGAATAAAAACAGTAAAATTATTTGTGTATATTGTACCCCAATTAAAACTTTTTCAATATGCTCCTTACCCTACATATGTATTAAAAGTTTTCTAGAGTAGCATTACATTTAGGATATATCCTAAATAGATTGAGATCAAAAAAATATATAATCTTAAAGAGATGTTTAAATAGAATGTGGTATATTATTTATCTGCTTTTAAAAATGCATTAAGCAGTGCTCAGAAAACAAAATTGTAGTTATATATAATAACTACAGAAAAATCTGATCGATATGAATCCAAAAGTGTAACAGTTGTTTTCAAACTTGATTTTTCAGCAGAGGGATGCTTTTGTTTTTCACAAATGGAATATTGCTGAGGGCAATGATCCACGCTTTGGTGAATGCTCCTGCACGCATTTGTTAGGACAGTTGTTAAATGAATTAATAACATTTATTCATTAACAAGTCAATCAACAATAAAAACGATAAAAAGCCTTTGTGAATACTGAATTGAAATCAGGACTTATACAAAAATGGTTGTGATTTCTTTTCAGGCTCAATGTCCATTTAATTTCTGTTTTTTTATGAGCTGTGCTCATTAACAAATCATTCTGATTCATCCAAGCAGATCGTTGCAAATGTTAACTTATTTATTTTTTCAACGGCTTACCTTACATTTTCTGCTTAATCTTCAATTAAACTGATCCAAAAGCTAAAAAAGAGTAATGGTATTTTTTTTTTTTAATTAATACAAACAAAACCCTCTTATTTGTTTTTGGTAAGTGTTTAACAGAGAGAGATATAAATTATTTATCTTAAATTTTGGTAGAAAAATGCTGTTTTAAAAGTATCCTGAAATATTACGAGTTAATTATGCAGTATAATTTCTTTTCCAGAAAGCTCAGAGGTCTTTACTGTTGAATACTCACTCCTTGTTTCCAAGTAGTTAAATGCATTCTGTTTTGAGTTGAATTCAAATTATATCATTGTTATATTAATAAGTGTGTAATATTGATAGTCACCAAATATTGCCAGGGATAAACATATAAAAAATACAGCAAGATCTCACGTGGCTTATCTATGTTCTTAAGAGAGAAAGAGAGAGAGATTTTGCTAATGGCATTTCTTCATCGATATATCAATATTAACATTGAAATCTATCTATCTATCTATATATCCATCCGTCTGGTCCTATTTAAAATTCAATATAACTTCTGCTCTTGAGATAACCAGAAATTTTAACATAAAATGGTAGTTTTGTACTTGCTGTCCTTATAATTTCAAATTAAAATGTTGGAAATTTTGTAAGAATCTTTATAATGCTTACTATAAATTGTATTATTCAGCATTTTTTATAGGATACCCATTTCTCTTTGATAGTTAATTTCAGTTTATGTAGTGTACAGTGATTACTGTGGAAACATTTCAAAAATAGCTCTTTAATAAACCTGGAGGCCCCTTTGGATTTTTTGACATTGCTTTCATATTTTGTTCAGAGCTCACATTTGTCCTAAATAATATATCCATACAACCATGCCATATACTTAGCACATAGTAAATACTTGCTAAATGCTTATTTAGAAATATTGAAAAACAAAATATGAATCATGTGTGAAAATAACTGAAGTACACAAATTTTTTTCCCTTTGTATTGGTGTGTGACTATGGCAAATATTTTTACAGAGTGGTATATTATCCTTGTATTTGCTGGCATCAATGTAACAAGAGCAAAATGCACATAAAATCCCAGGAAAGTTGAAAGATTTAACATAAGTAAATCTTTAAATTCATATGGTAAAATGAGTATATATCTATTAAAAAATTAAACAAATATAATCTGATTATAGTGCACAGAAAAATGTAAGTATAACTATCAAATACAATGATGCAAATGCCAGTAGTCTGGGTTTAATATGCTTTCCCATCATATGTATCCTGTTTTCCCCTCAAATACAAATTAACTTTGATGAAAATTCATTTTCATGTAAAATTTTGTCTAATTATAACTACTAAGACTAACCTCTTCATATTGTAATAAAAATTCTAAGAAGCATTCTTTTCCTGGATTTTATGTTCTTTCAAAATAACATTAGAACTCGGCCTGTGCTCTAGATTTATTTTGCAAAATTTCACTGCATGAAATCCACTCTGAACTTAAGTTATAACACATAAATCCCAAAAGTTAATTAGAATCACCCTTTTAACTTATTTTGTTTTGTTTTCTCTCATTGAATGACCTTATGTGAGTGTTTTGGCCAAGTTGCTCTCCTTTTATATTTCTTCACCAGTTTGGTCAATCTGAATCATTTGGAGTTGGTTATAGTGATCTTTTTTTTTCCCTAAACCTGATCAGTCTTTTTTTTTTTTTTTTTTTTTTTTTAACATCTGTATTGGAGTATAATTGCTTTACAATGGTGTGTTAGTTTCTGCTTTATAATAAAGTGAATCAACTATACATATACATATATCTCCATATCTCCTCCCTCTTGCGTCTCCCTGCCACCTTCCCTATCCCATCCCTCTAGGTGGTCACAAAGCACTGAGTTGATCTCTCCGTGTGATGCAGCTGCTTCCCACTAGCTATCTATTTTACATCTGGTAGTATTTATAAGTCCATGCCACTCTCTCACTTCGTCCCAGCTTACCCTTCCCCCTCCCTGTATCTTCAAGTCCATTCTCTACGTCTGCATCTTTATTCCTTTCCTGCCCCTAAGTTCTTCAGAACCAGTTTTTTTTTTCTTTTTCTTTTTTTTTTTTAGATTCCATATATATGTGTTAACATAACGGTATTTGTTTTTCTCTTTCTGACTTACTTCACTCTGTATGATAGACCCTAGGTCCATCCACCTCACTACAAATAACTCAATTTCGTTTCTTTTATGGCTGAGTAATATTCCATTGTATATATGTGTCACATCTTCTTTATCCATTCATCTGTCGATGGACACTTAGGTTGCTTCCATGTCCTGGCTATTGTAAATAGAGCTGCAATGAACATTGTGGTACATGACTCTTTTTGAATTATGGTTTTCTCAGGGTATATGCCCAGTAGTGGGATTGCTGGGTCATATGGTAATTCTATTTTTAGTTTTTTAAGGAACCTCCATACTGTTCTCCATAGTGGCTGTATCAATGTACATTCCCACCAACAGTGCAAGAGTGTTCCCTTTTCTCCACACCCTCTCCAGCATTTATTGTTTGTAAATTTTTTGATGATGGCCATTCTGACTGGTGTGAGGTAATACTTCATTGTAGTTTTGATTTGCATCTCTCTAATGATTAGTGATGTTGAGCATTCTTTCATGTGTTTGTTGGCAATCTGTGTATCTTCTTTGCAGAAATGTCCATTTAGGTCTTCTGCCCATTTTTAGATTGGGTTGTTTGTTTGTTTTTTGATATTGAGCTTCATGAGCTGCTTGTAAATTTTGGAGTTTAGTCCTTTGTCAGTTGCTTCATTTGCAAATATGTTCTCCCATTCTGAGGGTTGTCTTTTCGTCTTGTTTATGCTTTCCTTTGCTGGGCAAAAGCTTTTAAGTTTCATTAGGTCCCATTTGTTTATTTTTGTTTTTATTTCCATTTCTCTAGGAGGTGGGTCAAAAAGGATCTTGCTGTGATTTATATCATAGAGTGTTCTGCCTATGTTTTCCTCTGAGAGTTTTATAGTGTCTGGCCTTACATTTAGGTCTTTTATCCATTTTGAGTTTACTTTTGTGTATGGTGTTAGGGAGTGTTCTAATTTCACCTGATCGGTCTTGTCATATCCATCAGTCTTTCAGTTTCTGAAATTTATTTATAATCAATTACTCTTTCTATTTATGATCAATTTCTGATCAATTTCTATTTATAATCAATTACTCTTTCTTGGTTTTAATGGTCAGCATTTCACCTCAATAAAATAAACATTTTAAGGTATTAAGTCAAACAAAAACTCTTGCAATAAAGCTAACATAACCATAATACAATATATCACCTCTCAGATTTTGTTATTCAGCAATACTCACTCTGAAAGAAAAGATGCACTGAGAAGGTACCCCTAAACTTTGCTCTCATTTAATTGAGACACAGAGTATGGGCTATAGCTTCACAAAAATTAAATTACACTTTTACCAAAATTTTATTCAGATTTTTGGGGAATGTTAAGAACATCCTTGTGCAAACAGAGATGCGCTAGACAGGCATCTGAAAACCCTTCTTCGATAGGCAGCTCAGTGCTGTTTGAAGGAGAGAAGGGTCCAGGGCTTGATTTGTGCTTGAATTTTTAAGTATTTGAACAATTGCCATTTACTGAACGTCGTTAGGTACTCTTGAAACTTTATTATAATTTTTAAAGTAGATTTTGTTCTTTCCACTTTACAGATTAAGATATATTAGGTTATTGGCTAAAATCAAAGTGGAAAAATCAGGATTTTTATCTAAGTCTTTCTGACTCCAGTGTCTAAGTTCTTTCTTTTTCCTGCACATTTATGAGTGCTTTCTCATGCTGATGAAATAAAGCACATTTATTATATAATTTTCAAATATTACAGATGTAAAAAATTTAGAATTGTATATTGATATATGCAATTAATGATACAATTTCACAACGTGAGATTTTATTATGGATTGTTTTCCAAGATACTTTTTCATGTAGTAATGTGGGTAAAGTTTTAAATGGTTTCATGGTATTTTATCTTGCATTGTATCATAGTTTATTTAACAACCTCCTTTTTCATAAACTGTGTTTCAGATTTTTCATATTGCTCCCAAGTAATACCAACAAAAGAAAGGAAAGTAACATGTATTGTTCATCCTGAAATATTTGGTGTTTTTAATATTTTTAAAAATACCATCTTTGTTAGAAAGAACTTGTAAATGCCTGTGATATATGAGATGGAATCAAAATTTGTATTCATATTGTTTTTAGAAAGAGAAGTTTTGTATGTAAAATTAATACAGAATGATAGACAATTCCCTACTTAATATAAAATAGCATATCTGTATAATTCATAGTAATATATCAAATATATAAAATATTTTAAATCCATATCAGTATTTTAAACATATTTTAAGTAGCCCTAATATTTTTATTCAGAACATGACTTAGGTACATATAACTTAAAACACATTATCAGACACATTGTAAGTTTCAGAAAACAGGAATATTTTCCTTAAAAATATGGAGTCAACTAAAAGAATACTTCTAATATTTATATTATTTAAAGACAATTTCCTTGGAAACTTTTCTATGGTGACTCAGTATTTAAACACTAGAATGTTAGTGAGGGAAATTTTAGTAGCAGATAAATATAGCTGCATAGCTGCTACTGAAGGATTTTACTCTTCATTCAGTTTCTTGCTCACATTTGTATCGTCTTTTTCTTGCTATATGTGAAACACTAATATCAAATCATTTTAATTAAATAAACATTGACAGATTTGTTTTATGATAAATAATAGATGCAATAAAAGAGTTTGCTGGCAAAGAGGTTGTAATTTTTATTGGTTGTTCAGTTATTTCTCACTGCCTAACAAACTTCCCGAAACTTAAGACTATTGCTTAAAACCACTGTTTATTGGCTCATAATTTTGAAATTAGGCAGAGCCTGTCTGGGCCTCTCCCCTCTGTGGTTTGGTTTAGGTAGCTAAACTAGGGATGAAGGATCCATGTGGCTCATTCATGTGTCTGGTGTCTCAGGTAAGATGGTTACAATGGCCAGCAGTTGGCTGGCTTCTCTTTCTCCCTCTTTGTAGTCTCTCATTCCTTTCACATGTCTCTTACCAACAACAAGGTAGTTGGGCTTCTTTTCATGGCAGCTGTTGTCCAAGACAAAAAAAAAAGAAAAAAGTGTAAGCTGGCAGGCCTCTTGAATCTAGGCCTGGAACTGGCAAAATATCACTTCCAATGTATTCTATTGGTCAAAACAAATCACAGGAACAGCGAAGATCCAAGGGGAGGGGATATAAGACCCACCCCTTTGTGGGAATGGTACCATATCCACACAAGGATGGGAGTAACTTTTGGCAGCCATCTTTGCACAGGTTCCATCATAATTTGTTAAGAAATGGATTCATATTCTTGTTCTGTCACTTATTAGTTGAATGATTTTGGGTGAATTACTCAACCTTTCTAACCTTCAGAATCTTCAACTGCAAAAAGAGCCTAATGTTAATCTTTATTTTGCAATGTTGCTGTAAAAATTAAATGAGATTACATATATACAACATTAAACACATTACTGTTCACATTGTACACTTCAATAAATGGGGATTATTATAAAAAACACAATGTGCAATGCCTATTAATCTCAAAGATTATTTTAATATAATACAGATTTATACAATCCACTGATTTCAGAGAATGGTCTGGACATGTAGGGTTTAAGTAAATCAAAAGTCTTTATTTTTAGGCCTGAAAAAGTCTGTTTACATAATGAATTCCCTCTACATTTTATATGATATCAAGAATAGTAGGGTTTAAAACTGCAGCATAGAATTGGCAGAGATATAGCTGCTTAAAAAATACTTGCCTACATAGTGCTTGACCAGCATAACTGCTAAGTATTAAATTCAACCACAAAACTTTTTTAGGCGGGTAACTATAAATAGAAGAATTAAGAAGCCTTTTTTTTAAAGATCTCCAGACACTATTGTAAAATAACATATTGGAGATTATACTAGCATTTTTCCTTAAACCAACTACTTCTTAATAAATGAATGTATACAAAGGATATGAAATTTTTCTTTTTACTAGATGTACATTACATTGGAAGACTGAAGTCCAAAAAAGTCAACATGGAAGGATAATTTACTAAAATGTAAATTTTTGTTTCAGTCTCAGGAGTTTCTGCTGTTTTTTTCCCCCAATCAAAAAGCCAGACTTTGTTCTCCTTTGCCTCAAAGAAAACCAGATTAAAAGCAAAAACTGCTTAAAAACAATCTCTATTTCTGTCTGCTAAAAGCCACATTTATTGAGAATTTTATGCTACATGCCTTGAGTAGGATGACAGAGAAAAGAATAATAGAGAAAGGTGGGAGAGAGGAAAATTTCAGCCAAAATTGGGAAACAGATAATGGCTGGGTTCTCTTCACACCTGCACTGAACCCAAGGAATAACCTAAGAGAAAAACCGAGAGATCGTGATCCTGCTATGTGTAAGTCCAAGTTTTTAGAACATCTGTGATAGTCTAACGTGAGCTACACTATGTTTTATGGATGAGAAATAACCAAGTTCCCTTTAAATGAAAACTTACTATGAAGGAAAAGGGACTGGTTTAGTAACTCAAGTACAAATCCAAGACTTAGTAGTGGGGAAACACTGATTTTGGTCAAATGCAGCTGAGATTTGAAGCACCCTGTTAGTATGGGGTTGTGTATTTGGAAATAAAGTCTGTGTGGGTGAATGTGGAGGAAAGGATGGGACCTCAGGTTGCAGCATCCTTTCAGCTTGTGCAGGGAAATGTACCAGAAGGGCATTGCTCTAGCAATAGGAAATGCCCTACAGGATTATGTTGGGAGTTCTCAGCAGCAATATTCAGTGTCTGATCAGATTCTGTTTTCTTTCTGTAGTGCCTCAGAACAGGTCCTAAACCTTGGCACCAAATAAACCCACTAGTTTTTAATCTTTTTATTGAAAGTGTGAATGCTATCAGAACAAAATAACTGGACTTGATGCTAATATGGGCAGGTGGGTTTTCAAGCATTACATAGACCAAATCAAATGACTATGATAAAATAAAATGAAAATATAATAATAAAAGTATAATCTAAGATAGTATTATCACATGAAGTATAAATATGAATTCTGAGTCCTATTGATAAACATTAATTTTTATTTTCATTTGAAAGTTGAAGACACAGATATTAAAGAAATTTTGTCATTGCCTCAAGGGGAATACACAAGGTAGGAAAGTTAAAATTTTATTCACTAGGCCACCTTATAACATTAATTATAAATTGTATCTGATAATGCTTAGACTTCAAAAAATGCTTGATGTCATTTAAAGTAAAAAATAAAGTTTTATTTTTGACATTGTCTAAAACAAGTAAATATATATTTGTGTATGTGCATGCAGTAAGAAACCAAGCATTTTTCTATTAGAATTACCTCTTTATCCTTAGGTAGTGGTATGTAATAGTTACTCAGTATGTTTGAGTCATTAAATTAATATGTGTATGCAATTGTATGTTACATATAAATAGATACCCTTCTGGCAGACCTTCAGGAAATATGCAAATATGTTCTTACTAGTGTTTATATTTGGGTTATAGGATTGTAGAACTTGTTTTCTCTTTATTTTTTATTTTTTTAATTTCTTCAATGGATAAACCTTTATTTTATCATAAAAGTAAATATTTTAAAATATATATAAAATTATAAATATAACAGTACAATTATCTTATAGGATAAACAATAAAATTTAGACATGTGAATAAAGTAGGTATGGGAAGAAAATATTCCTGTAATTACACTTAAATGACTGATTCTCATGATGTTTAATACCAGAATAGTTTACAGTGGCTATGAAATTCAACATATCTAGTCTGAAACCCTATTGAAGGATAGTCTTAATTTAACACTATTTAGGCAAATAATGTATTTAGCTTGTCCAAGAAAAATTCTTCACCTGTAAAATGTGAACACTAAAGTTGACCATGCAGGATTTGGGGGAAGAGTAGAGCTGTTTGTTTAAAAGCCTGGTTGCATTGTCTAGTACACTCAGTAAGTGTTGCCAATTACTGTTATTTATAACAAAAGTTAACTCTTTATGCATATGAAGTATATGTGTATGTTTACAATGATAATAGATTTGAAGACCTCCATGAGATGTCCCTAATCTTGAGCAAGGGTTAATTTTTCATTTCTTTAAGTATTGACCCAGGTGTTGCTTCTGAATGTGTGCTAAACACTGATGAAATTTGAAAAACTTCTGTGTTGAAAGTATATGAAGAAATCATACTACTTTTTGTTATAAAATACCATTAGAGGAATAGATTCCAAGTCAAAAGCCAGAAATAAACATTTATAAGAAGACATGGTCTGTTTGCATCATCACACATGGAAGTCAATGTCTCTATTTCAATAATTAGAGTCAAGTAGCTACATATGCTTATTTGAATGTTTAGCGTATTTATCTGAATGTGTTATGATTTAAATATGCTCATGTGGTAAAATGGTTTATTTTACAAGTGCTCATTTAATTGAATCTGACATTTCACATTCCTATGTATGTAATGCATTGACTTGGACTATGTGATTAATAAAATGTATCTAGTATTTGCTCTATTTCCTATTCGTTTTTTCAAGACAGGAAAGGAAATTAAATTATTTAAAACCTTTTCACCTTTGTGATTTTGTAACATACATAAGGGATGCTCTAAAGAGTGGCATCTTTCATCACAAGCAAGAAGGATCGGATAAGCTCGGTTGGCAGATGATTCAACTGAAGAGCTTCAACTGATTAAGAAGTAAATAAATAAACTACGAGGGCAACAACAATGCACAGCAGCTAAATATAGTCAATAACAAGTACATGGAAGCAAAACACAGAAATGCTAGTTTATTTTGGACTGATGGACCAATAAAAAGTGTATTCTCCTGACTTTGCGTACTATTATGAACATCAAAAGACATTCTGGATTTCTGAAAATTAATCCCTGCTGAGAATAGTTTTATTAATTGTGGTTTATAGTATGGGTGATGAAAAATTGATTTCACATGTACCATAGACCTTCATAACATTTCAGAATGGCCCAGGCAGAGTTAACCAATTTTGCAAGGTGATGAATTCCATCCTACTAGGTCTCCTTGTCTGGATGTTTTATTGTCCTTATACTCCATCCTTCTTGTTAAAGTTCCACTATTTCTGTAGGGTTTTCCTCAATTATACTAATATTTGACGACTTATTCTAGAACTTTTATAACACTTTATTATACACACGCTGCCTGGAACATATGCTTTCGCAATATAGGAGGAAAGTAATGTTTTGCAGAGTGCAAATGTGGTCTTGCTCAATAACTATTGATAACTGTCATGTGTCCCTTGTACAGTGCACTTAAAAAATTCAATGTCACTTTTGCAGTTTTTCTGCCAAAAAAGCATGAATCAAATCTAATAATGAAAAGATATCAGACAAATAAAAATTGAGGAACATTCTAGAAAATAAATGGTTTATTCTTCAAATATGTCAATGTCATGAAAGATAAAATATACAGATTAATAGAAAAACTGAGAAACTGTCCCATATTAAAGAATGTTAAAGGGACATGACAAGTAAATGCATCAAATGCCTCTGGATTGAAGCACAGACCAGGAAATATTTTTTTTCTAGTGAGAGAAATAGTGACTGATATTTGAATAAAGTATGTCACTTAGATAATAGCACTATTTTAGTGTTAATTTCCTGATTTTAGTAATTTCAATGTGGTTCTGTAAGAGAATATTATAGTTTTTATAAATACAACATTGAAGTATCCAGGGGAATATCCAGGGATATTTCCTCAAATATCCCAGGAAAAAAAGTGTCAGGGTGAGGAGTGGAGACAGATAGAGACAGAGTGACAGAGACAATGAGGTATGAAGCAAATTGTTAAAATGTTAGCGTTGGAATCTGAGTAAAGGGCATATAGGAATATTTTAATTTTTCAATGTTCATTTTTCTGAAATTAACTAAATAAATAAATTTAAGTAAACATTGATAAAAGCTAAGTTTTATATTCCACTTTCCTCCTTACCATATGTGACTGAGAAATGAATTGTTCTTCTTATGTTATCTTGACCACTGTGATGTCTCTGTCTCCACTATAACCACCCACGGCCAAATTTACAAATAAAAGATAAAGAAAACATAGGAACTGGTTGGTTTCACACAAGTAAGGCAGAAATTTAAATGGGTCAATACAATTCCAGCCTTTGTGAGAGAAATAATTAATGAAGGGTATTTGGCAATCTACCATGGGTTCCTGTTGAACTGGTCAGTGTGATCATTCTTTCATCACCTTGTGACACTCACTAAGGGACCACTATAGGCTGGGCTCTGTGTTTGCATTTGTCTTTGTCAATTTGACATGATTTCATCTGTGTCCCCACGTTGCTCAATCAAGAATCATGGCATAAACCACAATATTTAATGCCAAGTGATGGCTATCGCTTTGAGGCACGGGCTGGACCTCTTCCAGAAACCTATATTTTAGGGTTGTTTACTTATTATCTAAAGCATTATCTAAATGATATCTATATTCTACTTTTACTCTCTCTAAGCCCTTAAAAGATGGTTTTAAGAAATTTAATTGACTTTGTTGTACTTAGATAAGGTTCACTATATATTCATGAACTGTAAAAGCAACATATCTATGAGGAACAAGTATACAGTTTTTCTGGTAAACTGAAGTATTAAAAATTGGAAACAAGCACATCATAAATTAAGAGCAATCTTTTACTTCAAAAAGCCTCAATAGACATTGCCCAGTATGTTTTCCAAGACTGAAGTAACACAGACAAAATGCTACAGTGTCAGAAATTGAATTAGAATTTAGCAGCATCTTAGAAATCATATTATAGCACTAAGAAAAAAAATTATCTCATATTTTTACTAATGTATACTTTGCTTAAAGTAAGGTTTACTTTGATTTGGTTTAGTAGATCTAGTTCAATACTGACTGCTTTTTTTAAAGGCTAGTACACCTTTGATTAAATATTTGTTTGCAAAGAATTATAGATTTCTATATTTCCTAAAGCATGTATGCAAACCTCATTCAATCATAGAGCCCCACAGGATCTTAAGTGCTAATATTCCACATACATTATACCTTTGGAATATTTAATTTTTATTCTATTCAGATTTTTTTAATCCTACAGTTTGAAAAGCTTTGTCTTTTTACATAGATATATCTTCAATACTAGGTTTCATGTACTAGTTGCCACTTTGGATAAATACATCATTTTTATCTCAAGTAACTTATTTTAATTATAGTCCAGATTTTTATTTCTATACCTCTCCAGTTTTTCTAGATACAAAGCCACAGTCTTATAAGGGATAAGAATCAGAAGAGCAAGATCTTCAAACACAAAATCTTAATAAACACTAACATTGATTTTTATTTGAACAGTACATATGATTTGATTTTATGAAGCCTATGTTTCAATAATCATTTTCTTTTTAGAATATGAAGTAAATTCTACCTGATGAATAAATTCATTTGTTTCAAGGGATCAGAATAATGGAGAATATTCAAATATTTCACCCCCATATTATTCAAGAAATAGTTATGGCAGGCCCGTTTATATCACTAGGGATAAAGCAATGACTAAAACAGCTAAACATCTTTGCCACCACAAAATTTACATCCCCATGGGAAAAACACTAAATAATGAAATTAATGATAAATAACACTTTTGGGAGGAGAACGATGAGAGAGACAGGTTTATAGGGGAAAATTAGAAGTTCAGTTTTGGTCATTTTAATTTTGAGATAATTAGATACCCAAATAGTGATGTCAAGTAGGCAAATAGCTACAACTCAAGAACTCAAGAGATGATTACCCTCTAGATATAAATTTGAGAGCTTTCAGGTCTCTGGTATTTAAAGCAATGAGGCAAGAGGAGACCACCAATTAACTGAGTGAAGATACAATAGAGAAAAAGGCAAAGGACTCACATCCTGACACATTCTATTAGAGGGTGAGAAACTAGTCAAAGGGTCTGAGTAGAAAATAAGAGGAAAACCAGAAAACTTTGGCTTCCTCGAAACATGTGGAGTAAACCATTTCTAGGAAGGTAATGTGATGAATGGTATGAAATATGGTAAAGTTAAGAAATGAGAGTTGTTCATTTGATGGACATGGAGGTCACTGATGACCATGTCAGAGCAATTTGGGTGCAGGGTTAGGAGAGATATGGGGAATGAGAAAGAGAGAATGGCAAAGGAGAAATGAGGATAAGGAGTATTTAAAATGTATTTTAAGATACTAATCTATGGATGGAAACAAATGGAGTTGGACAAATCAATAAAGCTGTGTGTGTGTGTTTATTAATGGCTAAAACTGAGTGTGTTGGTTTCCCAGAGCTAAGCTGGAGATAAAGTCATATATGACATTACTTGATTAGAGAGAAGAATTCCAGAAAGGCAAAGTGAGGAAAATTGGAACTGAGCATGGAAGGAGGGAGGCTGGCTGTTAACTTGACAACCTCTTGATATCAAACATGACTCATAGCTTGATCTCATGGTACTGTCCTTCCAGGAGCCAAATGGACTGCTATTTCTCAGGGAGTTATGCTCAGGAGAGCAAGGAAGATTTTATCTGCCAGTTCCTTTTTCCCATTAGTGAAACTGTCCCTGAGGTATTAATTCCTCCACCTTTTTGTGTGGTGGGTATTCAGCATTTAGAGTATCTTATGGTATCCCAAACTTCAGGTGAAAAAAAGATAACCTGGGGTGAAAGGGAAGTAGTTATGATGTCATGCAGAAGATGAAGTTGGGTGGAATCTATGCAGTTCGTGAACCCAATGGCAGCCTAAATAGGAATGAGTAGCCAAAATCTTGAGATTGTAGAGGCCAAGAGTGTATGCTGTGGCACATAAGATACTACTAGTTTAATTAGTATTACAATTAATATTCTTATGTGATTTGTATCCTGATAGCAAGGAACCACTAACAAGGAAACATTCAAAGTTATAAAAGAAAGAGGGGAAATTTGTTGGAGTTATGTGTGTGAAGTGATGAAACATTTGAGTGAATGAGAAATGACCGATTCTAGTGTCCTTAGATGAGAACATAGAAACTCATCCAGTATATACAGGCCAAAATGCAGTTAGCCAAATAGACAATTTTGGGAGTATGTGGCTTTTCCCTTCTGATTACTTGTGTTTTCTTTTTGAAGTAGGAAGCAATGAGCTGAGTGTCGTGATGGGGAAGGGGAGGTTGAAGATTTGAGGACAGAGAGAAGGGGTAGAAGAATTGGACTAAATGAAGGTAGTAGGGTTGTTGGGCAGTACTACTGCCTTAAATTTAAAGCAAGGACATAAATTTAAATTAGGATCATGTAGCTACATAAATCCAGTCATGGGAAGGATGGAAAGTTGTATTGAACATATTGTTATTTCCTACTTTGGAAATGCCATAATTTATTTAAAATTTTCTGTCTTTTTTGTTCCATGAATTTTATAGTTTTTAATACAAACATTTCAACCTAAATGACTGTTAAAATCTCACATCTCCACCTTCATTACATAATGTGCTATAAATCTCATTTTTTTGCTTGTTCATTTCTTTGTATGTTCTTTCATTGGTTCCAATGGCTTCCTACAATGTTGTTGTCAGGTTTGGAATAATTTTTCTGTTTCCACTTGAATAGAATCTATAACTTTCTTGCTTGTGATTTATCTCATGTTTATATACATGCATAGCTTCCACTATAACTGATTAAACATGCCTTACTTTGTGAAACAGGAAAGACATTTTTAACCACTAATCATGATTAAACATATTTCTATATCTTCCATATTTCATATCCTAGAATAAGATAAAATGTTGTGGGGAATCATATTTATCTTTCTCATAAATATCTTCATCTTTTAAATGCTCTAGGGTCCTTAGAATATTATAATACACTAGAAAGTAAATCTGTATTTGCTTGTGTCTAATGGATCTATGAAACATTTCTCCAGAAATTATGCAAAACTTAATTTAAACTTAATTCTACTCCATATTTAAAACTCAAACATGCTGGTAGAGAAAATTAATTAGATGGGCAGATAAAATTAACCTTAGCTATACAATAATTTCTGAAAATTTGACTGGGTAGTCATAGGAGACATTATTATCTAAATGTTTAATATTTCTCTCTGGATTATGCCTTCAGTAGGTTCACTGTATTCTCTTGTACTGGTGGCTCTGATTCTGTCTTCTAACCTAATAGTATATGTAGCACATAAAACATTTCTAACACAGAAAAGTGAAATTGAACATTAAAGAACTAATCTAGAGTGTTTTGATCAAAATTTTCTAACTTTAAATTATCCAGATAATTGAAGCAAATAAAACCATACATATATGCCATGTATATACATAAATATATTTTATCTGCAGCAGGATTTTTGTTTTTTATTTAGTTTATAAAATAGTTTTAGATTACAATCTCATTTTACACATTTGAATGTAATATTGATTTCTCTTTCCTTTCTCTTTCCTTCCTAAAATTTTAGTGCTATTGATATTTCCTCCCCAGTAAAGAATAATCATGACAAATTTTGTTGTTCTATACTTCTAATCCAATTACATGTTACTGAAATTCTTTCCTAACAATTAAAATAATTTGTATTTGCATTTTACAGCAATAGATGTTAAAGTTTTACTTGCTTCAATAAAGATACTATTAAATAAGTACACATGCGTTCCAGGGACACTAAACCCAACGAAGCTCATTGATGACCTGTATCATATATATTTGGCCTAGTATGTTTTAACATTTTAGTTACATCTTTAGCAAAAATATATTAATAGAAGGAAATTTATAAATTTCCTACACTTCTGTCATTAAATATTACATAATTAATCTTTGCATTCTTTTTTGGCCAGGATTCACTAAGAAAAAATTGTCTTTCTAAGACATGATAATTCAGACCACATATATCTTAAGGTAATGTGACAGAACCATAGAGGCAAGAATTTCCTCTTGATTTTTCATTCATCAGTTTGAGCTAGTTTTCTCTGCAGTGTTTGAAATTTATATCAACTTAGAAATATTTGTTGGTTTTCAATACTTTTTCATACATTCCCCCACCCACATTTTATAGCTTGAAGGTCTCAATGGTTTTATGGTTAATGGTTTACATATTTGGAAAAGCAGGGTTTTGTTTTTGTTTTTTTTCCCTTGGATGTTTTTCACATTCAATAATGTCGTTTAATCTTCCCTTGTTTGGATAGTATTATAGCTATAACACTACTTAAAGTTATATGACAGAGTTTCAAATTTTAAAACAAAATTATCTATGAAATTTCAAAGTTTATGGTTCATAGTTAACATTGTTACACTTCATATGCCCATTAGGTTGAATATTTTTTAAAGTTACTATAAAAAGAAAATAAAATTACAAAATGTGAATTGATATTAGTTAAAGTTTTTAACAGTATAACCTATGTAACTACATGGCTAATTTTTATTGCTAGATATTTATACTGTGATATTTAAAATTGGATTTAGATGCATTCACACAGAGACACAGACACAGACACATTATGAAATACATATGTTGTAAATGAGATGACTTAAATTTCTAGACTCACTGTAAACAATAGACTGTAAATCACTGTATTAAAATTAAACATAAAGCATATTAAAGTATGTGTAACCTTATCAAATTTCTGTTTTTTCTTAATACTATGTGTTGTCATCAATTTCAATTTTGTAAGGTTTACTAAAAAGAAATTATGGTTTTCTCATATTAAAATAATTAGAAGGAGAACAAGATGGTGCTCTTTCTCTCATGGAAACACCAATTCAACATTACGACGTGGGACGATTCACTCTGTGAGGACTCTAGATACCAGTTTAGGGGCTCTTGCACCCAACATGAGCACAAAACCAGCCACATCAAAGCTGGCAGGAAAATTTGTGGCATGCTCTCACAATAGTTCTTCCCACTGCCATACTACCACGTAATTTGGAGGAGACTACCAGGTTCCAGTTTCTCCTTGGAGAGAAAGAGAAGATCAGACCAAATGTCCAACATTCTGACTTTTCGGGGGGTGCTGACTGAGAGGTTTGCTTCTGTCTCACCTGTCTCAGAGCACTGATAGGCTCCAGCATTCTGTAGATGGCTGGGGGCTGCTGAGAACAAAAGAGCCCGGTGGCATGCTGCTGGCTGCTCCACAGGATGTGTGGTGCAGTAGACAGAGGCTGTTACTGCTCAGTGACCTCTCATTCAGGAAGAAAGGGAAGAGTGGAGCATACATTCAATATTTCAGCTTTCCAGGAGAGTCTGCTAAAGAGACTGACTTCTGTCTTGCTTGTCTGAGAGCACATATAAGATGCTGCATGCTCTAGATGCTTGGGGGCTGATGCTATACACTGAATATTTGTGTTCTCCCCAAATTCATATGTTGAAACCTAATTCCCCATGTGATGGTATTTGGAAGTGGGGGCTTTGGGAGGTGACTAGATAATGAAGATAGAGCCCTCATGAATGGCGTTAGTGCCCTTACAAAAGATACCTCAGAGAGATGTCTCACACCTTCCTTCATGTGAGAACATAGCAAGAAGGTGGCCATCAATGAACCAGGAGGGTCCTCAGCAGACGCAAAATCTGCCAGTGCCTTGATCTCGGACTTCCCAGCCTCCAGACACCCAATCTCTAGTATTTTTGTTATATTAGCCTGAATGGACTAAACAGTGCTGAGAATAAAAATGAGCTGTGTGGCATGCTGTTGTTTCAGAGGACCTATGGTACAGCACCAAGGGTACAAGAGATTACAAGCTCCTGGAAAAAAAGAAAATGATATATCCCTCTAATTAGCAATCTACAGAGAAGGTGCATCCACAGGAAAAGTTTGAGATGCCCCCAGAATCTCTTTGGAGGTCTTTTCTTGTACAAAACCAGTCCATAAAGACTGAAAGTGGTGGTTGTTTTTTCAAATGCATGAATACCAACACCAATCTATAAGAAATACAAAAACAAGGAAAACTGACCCAATCAAAGGAACAAAATAAATCTCCAGAAACTAACTCAAAAGAAACAGAGGTATAAAATTACCTGAAAAAGTGTTCAAAATAACAGTCAAAAATATAGTCAATAAGCTTGGGAAATCAATGATTGAGTAAAGTGAGAATTACAGCAAACAAATAGAAAATACTAAAAAGAATCAAATGGAAATTTTAGAACAGAGGAATGTAATAACTGAACTAAAAAAACAA